>NC_141025.1:73717500-74017500 GCF_052040795.2 Danio rerio
CAAAAATAAAAAAAGCTTGGAGGTCAAAATTATTAGCCCTCTGATGTTAATAGTCAATAGTGTAACCCTTTTGCTTGATAACAGCCATCAGTCGTTTATTGTAGCTCTCAACAAGTTTCAAGCATGTCTCCTGAGGAGTGTTAGCCCATTCTTTCTCAGCAAATCTCTCAAGCTCTTCCAGATTTGTTGGTCTTCTGGCATGAACTCTAGACTTCAGTGTCCCCCACAGATTTTCGATTGGATTCAAGTCTGGGCTTTGTGCAGGCCAGTCAAGTACTTTCACTTTGTTCCGTTGGAGGTAGTTTTTTACTAGAAGTGAGGTATGCTTTGGGTCATTATCATGCTGGAATACAAAACGTCGACCCAAACCAAGTTTTGTTGCAGACTGTTTGAGGTTATTTTTCTAAATCTTCTGGCAGTCTTCCTTTTACATGTTTCCTTCAACCCTGATAAGATTCCCAGTTCCAAATGCACTGAAACATCCCCATAGCATTATACTCCCACCGCCATGTTTCACTATGGGAATGGTTTTCTTTGGATTAAATGCCTCTCCCTTCTTCCTCCAAACATAGGCAACATCTCTATGGCCAAAGAGCTCTAGTTTTGTCTCATCTGATCAAAAGATATGTTTTCAGTATTCATTATTTTTCTCTAGATTGTCCCTGGCAAACTTCAGTCTAGCTTGGTGTCTCTTTTTTAAAAGTGGAGTCTTTCTTGGTCGACAACCTTTCAGTTCACTCCTGTGCAGGGCTCTAGTGACCGTCTTTGCTGAGACATTAGTTCCAGACTTGGCTAAGTCATTCACTACTGTCTTGGCAGTTGTTCTTGGGTCTTTAGAAACCTCTCTTACTAATTTTCTTTCCAATGTTTTGGAAATCTTTCGCTTTCTACCTCTGCCAGTCATGTTCTCCACAGTGTGGATCTCATTAAACTTCTTGATAATACTTCTCACGGCACTTCTTGACACTTGAAAACGCTTTGATAAACATGTATATCCTTCTCCTTCTTTGTGAGCCTCAACAATTTTTTTTCTCAAGTCTAAACTTATTTCTTTTGTCTTTGTCATGATGACAGAATGCATTATCGTACTATTTGTTTTTCAAGACACCAGTTTTAAGCTTTAAGTGCAATTTAAAGGCTTAATTAGGTTAATTACCTTAACTAGGCAAGTTAGGGTAATTAGGCAGGTCATTGGACAACAGTAGATTTTTCCTGGAGCCAATCAAACAAATAATTACTTAAGAGGGCTAATAATATTGACCTTGGCAGTTTTTACTTTAAAAAGAAATATTATATTATTTTACCCAAACTAAAAGAAAAAAAACCTTTTCCAGAAGAAAAATACAAAAGGAAATGCAGTGAAAACAATTTTCTTGCTCTGTTCAACAGCACTTGTGAAATATTTGTAAAAGAATACAAATTTCATTGGAGGGCTAATAATTTTGACTTCAACTGTATATATATATATATATATATATATATATATATATATATATATATATATATATATATATATATATATATATATATATATATATATATATATATATATGTAAATATATAAATATATATATATGTAAATATATAAATATATATATATATATATATGTAAATATATAAATATATATATATATATATGTAAATATATATATATATATATATATATATATATATATATATATATATATATATATATATATATATATATATATATATATATATATATATAAATGTATATATGTATGTTTCATGTGTTCTTCCCTATTAATGATTTTGTGACAATTTGAATAATATTTGTGAATTATTATTGCTCTCTGAATATTCTCATGATGTTTGATATACTGTATGATATGTAAAGAAGTGTCTCTATGATTTTGTACCATTGTTACATAATGCAGGCAACAAAAAATATTTAGGAATTGGGGTGGGGGTTCAAACTAAAAAACTTTTAACAATGAAATGTTCCCAAAAGAAACAAGAGATGATGCTGAATCATTTTTGTCATGTGCCATCAAAATATGTGCAGTAGAGGGTTAAAATGCTTTAGATTAGGCCAACTGCAGCATGTGTTTACGCCAATCAGATATTCTTTAGAAAATATGATTTATTCAATAGTAATATAAGCATATTTGTTTTATCTTCCTTAGGTTGTTGCGATGGTGGGAGCCCATGTAAGTTTTTTGTATAAGGATGAAGAGGAGAGGGGGAAGTTTGTGTCTGTCATCACTGATGCAGAGTGGGGCGTTCAGCTCGGCAGACTAGGGGTCAGTGGTACATTTATTTACGCATTTAATAAGTCTGATACATTTTATAAGTAATTTAATAATCAATCAAATCAAAAGCACAGGTGTTATGGCCGGATTTGTGTATAAAAACATACGTCCTGTCTATAGGTTTCCATCCAGTCTGTGTTTAGGCAGTGCACAGAGACCAAGAGAAACTTGATTCCTACACTTGTGAAAAACAAAAACATCACTCCCGACATCATACTGCATTACTGCAGGCAAGTTAACCACTCAATGTTTTTCTTGTAATAGTTTACAGAATCTGTTTCTTTTTATGTTTTAATACTGGAGACTACTAATTATATATATTTTTTATTAATTGGTGTTACCCCATTTCGATTAACCAATTGCATTATGTTTTTTCTGCAGCACTTTTGGACTGGACAGCTATTCTGCTATCAATCTGTACATAACCACTCTGCTACTGCAGGAGGACAGGTGGTACGAGATGGAGATTGAAGAAGGTGATGCTGAAAGTTCCCTACGAGTTCAAGAGTCACTGCGAGGAAAAGACGACATGCTCGAAAGCGCTCTACAGATTATCCCTCAGCTCGGTTCTACCAAAGACCTTGTGATCAGCCTCAACACAGCTTTAACCAAGGTTTTGCGTCACATATTTGTGCTCATTAAAAAAAATGTTTCATATGAAATTCATAATTTTGTGCTATAGACATACACGCAACATAATTGCATAATTCAACATTTAAAGTAAAACTTCACTTTTTTGCAAATAGGCTCACTTTGCCCCCCTGAGTTAAAAAGTTGAGATTTACAGTTTTTTTATTCATTTAATCTATCTCTGTTTCAGTTATTGAAACTCTCTGGTCATTTTAAAGTGAGATTTTAAACCAAGATGCTAATGGTCTAATCCAATTCAATGATTTATGCTGAGCTAAAAGCCATCCCATCAGACCCAGAGATCCTCTAAATGGATTAAAAAATGATAAAACATGACTATTTAGCTCCAGGTGACTTGTAAAATGAGCCTGTTTTCAAAAGAAGTGAAGTGTAGTTTAAATGCATTCTAAACGTTAAACATGCATAATTCAACATTTAAAGAAACACCTCACTTTTTTTTTTTTTACAAATAGGCAATTTTTTCCTCCCTGAGTCAAAAAGTTGAGATTTACCATTTTTTAAAAATTTAATCGATCTTTGTTTCAATTAATGAAACTCTTTGGTCATTTTAAAGTGAGATTTTAAACTAAGATGCTAATGGTCTAATCTGATTCAATGATTTATGCTAAGCTAAGCTAAAAGTGATCCCGCCAGACCCGGAGATCGTCTGAATTGGTAAAAAAATGGTAAAACTCGACTGTTTAACTCTAGGTGACTTGTAAAACTTGCCTGTTTTCGAAAGAAGTGGATTGTTATTTAAATGCGTTCAAAATGTAAAACTATGCAATCTACTTTGCTTTATTGCAAAGTTGCATTTCTGCACATTTAAAATTTGCTTCTTTTAAATTGAATCAAGAGGCCAAACTTTTGTTATCAATCATCTCTTGGTCAATCAGCTAAAATTTAACAAAGCTAACCAAACTTTTGAAAGTATTGAAGTACAAAGCAACTATGCACAAGCTTGTGCTTTCAGTCTCCTGTATTCGCTTGGGAATTAATGAAAGTCCATATACAGAAAATTGTTGAGTGACTGCAGTTTAACTAAGTATTTTCTTAAACGCATGTCAGTTTGTTGTTCCATCTTGTTTAGTAGAGTTTAACCTAATGGTATGCATTTTTTTTTACTAATCTGAATGTGATTTGTACAGCTAAATCCATACAACTATGAGTGGATAGAACGAGTGCTTAAAACCATTCAGATGGCTGATGAGAGCACAACCCTTATACCTCTTGGTCAGGTAAGTCAATTTCCTGTAAAATATGTCATTCAGAAAAAAGTTTCATTATAAAATCTTGTATGGCTTAATGCTATTTGTGTTATGTGTGATTTATTTTTAAGATGGTGGGATTACTCCAGCACCTAAAGTCCCATAGACGAATATCTCCCCCCACTGACCTTGAGAGCTCATATCTTTTGGAAAACAGTCTTGAACCCACTGCTCTAGCTAACACTCGCTTGCCTTTTCATCTGCTCTTCCAGAGCAGCCATGCCTTCTGGAAAATTGTCTGTATGTATATCAGGGTGATGAAGGTTTTGCTGTTTAGCTCACTGAACTGTACTGTTCCCACAGTGGAGGGTAGATTACTTGCAGATTGATTGCATTTCAGATTACACGTACTGAAGGTGTAGTTAATTACTGTAGGTGTAGTTAGTAAACACCGTCTAGGTTACTCTTAGGAATTTACTGAAATTCAAGTTACTTTGTTTCTAACTTATTTAAAACACACCCTTAAACGTACCTTACTGATATAAATAAGAGAAATAAAATGTTGCATTTCTTGATAACATTTTCATAAAACTGAAATGTTACATTTACATCAGGGTTTCAGACAACTGCACAAAAAAAAAAAAAAAAAAAAAAAAAAAAAATATATATATATATATATATATATATATATATATATATATATTAGGGGTGTAACGATACACTCAGCTCACGATACGATGTGTATCACGATATAATGTTTACGGTTCGATATGTATCACGATATTTGGAATAAAAATTGAAAATTTAACTTAAATGCAAATTTTACCAAGTAAACTATTTTTTATGTATTTCTTTTGTTTCAACTTGTTAAACTGAACCTTCTTTTAGAAAATATATTAAACAGGCCTGTCTCTGGAAAATGCAAACAGCTCAACTAATAAGAGAAAACGGACGTCATATCGTAATCAAATCGTCATAACGCCACGATGCATATCGAGATATTTTTGCATCGCAATAAATCGTACAACGATAAATTGTTACACCACTAATATATATATATATATATATATATATATATATAAATCGATCCTTTGATGGTCTGTATTAATTTGATTTCTATCCACTCCAGTTAGTTTACATGATATTTTGTATTATTACATTGAATTGTCAATTATACACTACCTGACAAAAGTTTTGTCGCCTATCCAAGTTTTAGGAACAACAAATAATTTTTAGATTAGATTAGATTAGATTCAACTTTATTGTCATTACACATGTACAAGTACAATGCAACGAAATGCAGTTTAGGTCTAACCAGCAGTGCAATAGCAGCAAGTGCAGGATACAGGAATAAGTTATAAAGTGCAGTTATAGAAAACTATGGTGATATTTACAGATGGATGTACTATGAACATTATATACAGGTTGGATAAGCTATGAACAGATTTACAATATATGAATATATGTGCAGGTTGCTATTAATAATCAGTAGTGTGCAGATAGATAAACATGATTACAAGTGTATATGTTACAATATATGAATATATGTACAGAAGTCATGTAATAACATGACTTCTAGTTGATCATTTGATATCAGAAGTGGCTTATATGAAAGGCAAAAGCCTCTAGATAACACTTTTCACCAAAATACAATATGATCATGCCTTGATTTTTAATTATTTAATTAGGACAGTGAGGTCTGACTTTGCTTAGTCAAAAGTCTTACTTTACAGAAGTAATGAACAGTATAGAATATAAAGGCATGCTGCAGTGGAAAAATGAGCTTGGAGGACTGCATCCGTACATCTCTGCAATGACTCAAATAACTTATTAATAAAGTCATCTGGAATGGCAAAGAAAGCAGTCCTGCTGGGCTCCCAGAGTTCATCAAGATTCTTTGGATTCATCTTCAGTGCCTCCTTCATCTTACCTCAGACATGCTCAATAATGTTCATATCTGGTGACTAGGCTGGCCTATCCTTAAGGATCTTGACCTTTGCCTTCAGGAACTTTTATATGGAGGTTGAAGGATGAGGAGCGCTATCCTGCTGAAGAATTTGCATCCACTCTGCAGATCTCTCGCACGCCCTTATACTGGATGTAACCCCAAACCATGTTGTTTTCTTCACCAAACTTGACTGATTTCTGTGAGAATCTTGGGTCCATGCAGGTTCCAGTAGGTCTTCTGCAGTATGTGTGATGATTGGGATGCAGCTCAACGGATGATTCAGCAGAAAAATTTACCTTCTGCCACATTTTCGAAATGATCAACTAAAAGTCAAGTTAGTACAACTGGGATTGACGACAAGACTTTTGTCAGGAAGTGTGCACCAGTTAGTCAACAAACTTACGAGTTTTTAAAAAGACAGACGAAGGATTAGAATAAACTACTTCCATTGGGTGAAGAATATGCTATCATGTCATCCATAATCTTTTAATGAGTGTTTTTACAATGTAAAGTATTCTAATTACAAGTATTTAATTTTTGGAATCTGATGATGTAATCCAGATTACATGTAATCAGTTACAACTCAGCACTGTATAAAACTTTTGGTTGATCTCATTCAGCTTTGAATTTGTCCTAAATTACTCTTCCATTATTGTTATTGTCGTTATTAATGTTTTCCTTGTCCTGTTTTTCCCCTGTTGTGTGCTCACAGCTCCAGAACTTAGCGAGGAGACTTTACCAACACTTCTTCTCATCTGTAAATTAATGAAGGTAATGCATGCTTTAAAAAGCTACTGCTGCTGTTGGTTTTATTGACTTTTTTGTTATTTCCGCTAAACATGTTATAATAGATTAATTAATAAATGAAATATTTAAATGATATTTTCACAGTAAAAATATGTGAATAATAGTTTATTTACCTTTGTTATTACAAGCAGCCAAACACATGCAACATATTCACCTAATTCTCCGCCGACGAGCGGGCGCTGCCATTTGAATCTTTTGGCTTGAAACTTCCGGTCTCATTTACTTCCATTCATTTTTTGACATTTAAAACTGCTCGTTACGCTGCTTGATGTTGCAATTTAATATTTTTTTATTATATTATTCAACTTGGTCTGTATAGTCATGCAAACATTTGTTTGTAGAGCAAGTAGTTTGACCGTTTTCTGCCGTTTATTATTCCTAGTCATTTCTCCCATAGGCGACTGAATCGGAAGTTCTAAGACAATCGCGAAAACAGGCGCACTTCCGCATTTTAGAATAAGGTCAATAGAAGAACAAAAACACAGCTATTTAACTGAAGCATTCACCATTTTAACTCCAAACTAAAAATGAAAGTGTCCTTGTTATACACATATCCTGTACTGACTATTGTAATACATTAATACTTTATTTTCAGTCACAATTCACCCTATTAAACAATAAGCTATTCGCTCAAATTACTTATTCGTTGCTTATTAACAGTAAGGTAGTGGTTGGGTTTAGGTATTGCATAGGATTAACCTGTTAGCCATGTAGACTAAAATCATACTTTAAGTGCTTATAAGCAGTTCATATCTTAATGATTGGCAGGTAATATGCCAAAAGGTAGGCCCACACGGAATCTTCGCGCACAGAATTCCGCAGGTTTTCCGCAGAATTCCGCAGATTTCTGCAGATTTTTAGCCCATCATTAATTCTGTTTATTTACTTGAGTAAATGTGTAAATCTGAATGTTGTAGTTTTTATTCAGTAATTTGTTACTTTTTATTTAATATATTAAGGTTTTGGTTATGATACTCCGCTGGATACTCCCAAAATAATTCCGCAGAAATACATAGCAAAAAACATCCGCAGATTCCGTCTGGCCCTACCAATAGGGTAAATCGTGACTTAAATACATGTAATTAAATAATATAACACAGCCACTAGATGAATAATTACATTTAGAAGTACACCTTAAAAATAAAATGTCTAAAAACTAATATATGTGTTGTTGAACGCATCTATGATGCAACATATCACAGTTGTTCTTTAAAGTTTTTATAAGACCAAAAAAAGAGTGCAGTGAGGGCCAGTACGCGCTTTTGCTCTTCATTTTGCAAACAGGTTGGTAATAAGTAAAGCTGCTGATTGTGGAGTTGCTTATTGTTTGATTTGATCCTCTGCTGAGATTTTATGAAATTCAATGTATTATATTTCAGCTGATTTCATCTAAGGCTGTGACTAAAGTCAGTTGTAGTTTTGTGTTTCTCTTCTGTTTCTGCTTTATAACAGCAGGCGCTCATCATCAGTGCTCAACCATCACCTAATTAATCCTTTCATTGTCTCATTAACTTGAGTAACTTTAACTCAATTTAGAGAGGGACCAAATCTAAATGTAAACTGAGTAAATTTAACTCTGAGGATTTTGCTGTGTACTGTAGATGCGTTTGCAGCTTTGAGCCACTGAGGGGTGTTTTAACCCACAGATTATCAAGCAAGCATTTTGTTTTCCCAGTACCTGCCTTGCCAGTGTACTAGTTTTTGAGGTTTTAGACCTCATATCATCAAAAGAAAACAATATAGATAAAATTATTAATACTGAAACTGATTAGACTGTAAGTTGAAATAAAGGTTTGGTCATATTTCAATGAAATTACAGTAATTCAGGGTGTCTGCGGTGTCTTAAAAAGGCTTAAAATGCCTTAAGTTTCAAAAACAACATTTTAGGAAATAAAAGAATAGAAAGTAAATCTTAAAAAATAATAATAATTTACTAAATATAATTTAACATATGTGCATACATTTAGTTTAATAACATTTAGTTTAGTTTAAGAGTTTTTTTAAAGTTATATTGAAAAAAAAGAAAGTATACAACTAGGCAACCAGGATCTGCTTTTAAAATATAATATATAAATATAATACTTGGCTGAGAAATGCTGTAACTAACTAGAATTATTTTTTTAGAATTATTATTTTATGGGGCAAGTGCAAATATTTTTTTCTGCACTTTTTAGGCGCCATTTAAAAGCGTTTAGCCCTATGTAAGTCTGAAATTTCATTTTGATGATCTTAAAAACGTCTTAAAGTCTTCAATTTGACTTGCAGAAATGCTGTAATAGTATAGTAGATGTAATAGGTACTACCAGACAACCTGCAGACCCCTTATAAGGATAAAAGTCCAGACTTGCATAATATAACGTAAGTATTAAATTCTCATTTTAATTATTATCTGGTTTCATGAAAACAAATCCACATTTTGGGGGTTTGTGCCTCATAAATACCATTTTGCACCCCAAAATAGCTAAATAGCAGTTCGTTTGAGCTTTCTATTATTATTTTATAAATAAATAAATAAATAAATAAATAAATATATATATATATATATATATATATATATATATATATATATACACACACAATATATATATATATATATATATATATATAATTTTTATTTATTTATTTTTATTTTTTTTCTTTAAATAGCCGATGGTCCAGTGTTCACAAAAATTATGACAAACAATCCTAGCTGTCATTAAACATTCTGTGTCATTGGAAAATGTTTAAAACTAATCAAACTGGGCTTCAGATCTTACTCTAAATTCAACAAATAGCAGAGCATACAATAACAATTATATTTGTTCAGTTTTACTGTGATTTAAATAAATAAATCAAATAAGTTAAAATTTAACTATATTAATACACTAATATTAACCTGAAATTTTACCTTATGTAGGCCATATTGTAACAGTGTTTGCCTACATGTATTATTATTTTTATTTAACATTTCTAAGTTTTTTTTTGTTTGTTTGTTTTTTCAGGATATTACACATGTATTACTGTTTTATGTTATTTAACTTCCATTCATAACCCACTTCACAGCTTTAATACATTTACCTCATTATATTTTTTGATTTTTCTTTCCAAATGTTTCCACAGACTCCTTAGTTCTCACATAGACATGCTTTATATTGTTTGTGGGAGAAATGCTTTGAACTTAAAAAGCGGACAGAACTGACCTGATTTTTTCAGGTGGTTATTTTGGGTGTTATTTGCACAATTCTATAAGTATATACAAAACAAATTTGACAAGGGTTAGAAGTTACAGCACATGAATATAGCATAGGCTGGCCAGTATAAGATTTTTACGGTATGAAAACCTTGAGGAAAAATCATCAGGGTTTCACGCTATTTTAATTACTGCTCTATGTTCATCCGACATATTTGGAACATATTCCAACAACATTTTTTCCCCCCATTGAACACAATATATTTTATTTTTGGAAACATTTCAAATTTTTCGAAACCGTAAACATGTCAGGCTAAATAATTGAAATAAATCACTGACTTCTGTCTTCATTAGTTTGAAAAACACTGATTTCTTTACAACTTGAAAAGGCATCTTTGGATATCTTTCTTTTTTGGGGATATACATTAAGCCACTGTTCACCGTAGCATTTTTGGATATAGGTTTATAAGTGATTTGTTTTAATTGTTTCCTGAATCGTGGGCTGGACAGTAGCTTTAGATATGGATGGTCCTGTTCTGCTGGAGATACTGTTGCCCTAAAAAACTACAGTACATAAAATAGTTGTAAAGAACAGGTAACCCCCCCAAAAAAAGGTTTAGCAGAAAATTGTAGTGGTTTCCAAACTGAGGTGACCCTTGAAACCGTTATCCTCCACTGCCTAATAACATAATATCAACTAAACAAAAGTGAGATTTCCATTTTGTTTAGGTAACACAATATTTTGAAGGTCCATTTGAGTGTTAGTAGACTGTCTGCTTAATATCTGTTGATACTGCTGCTAGACAGACATTTAACTGACTATAAGAAACTTTAAAGGTACATGTCAACTTACCCAAACCCCAACCTTACAGTCTACTTACAATCTATTGAGAATTAATTGCAATGAAACTTAAATTCAACAAACGGACCAAATTAAAGTGTGCTTTTTTTCCCCAGGTTAATCTGGATAAGCTGTATGTTTTAGCCGTAAACCATGTGTTCAAGAAGAGTCTCTTGCCTTTGCTCATGGACCAGACAAAGAAAATCCAACATCTTGGCTCCAGCAAGGAGTTGTGCAGTGTGACTGATAGTGTGTTTCAGCATGCGCTTTGCATTCAGAATCTGGAACTGGCTGCCGCCACAGTACATAAAATCGCCCAGGACCTTCCAGCAGGTGAGCCGGCCGATGGGATCGACACCGTTGTACTGACACCCGTGGACAAATATTGACTTAGAAAATACATTAAGTGAGGAGCAGACCAACGTGTTACAAAATGTTTTTTCCCTCGCGTATGATGTGTCAGAGGATGTGTACATGAGCTAAGGCATTGTGATCATAAATACAAACAAATACAAAAACTTATAAATATACTTAATAATAATAATAATTGTTATGAATAACAACATTAATAATTATTATGATTATTAATAATAATAATAATTATTATTATTGATAATAATTATTAGTTTTTGATAAAAAATTATTATTATTTTAGCAATGGTTGTAATATAAATACAAATTATTATTATAAATATTTATTTTAATTAGTGTATTAATATTATTATTAATTATTATTGTTATTATAAATAACAGCAACAATAATAATTATTATAAATATTTATTGTTTAAATTAGCGATTGTTATTGTTGTTAATCATGAATAATATTAATTACTATTATTATTAATAATAATAATAATAATAATCATGTTTTGTTGTGTTTTTATTACTTTATTATTATTGTTAATGCTATTAATAATATGTAATATTAATAATTATTTTTGGCAACAATAAAAAATTAATAATAATAATAAATAATAATGATAACTTCATGTTTTTAATAATAATAATAATAATAATAATAATTACAATTGTTGTTATTGTTATTGTTGTTAGTTGCTTATTGTTTTTGTTAATTATCATCATCATTTTTATCATCATAATCATTATTTGATTCCAGGTGCAGTAAAGACTGATTTCCTAAAGTTTAGCCTGGATCTTGTACACAAGCTGCTAAAGTCTGATACTTTGGAGGTATGTTGACTTCTCAAAGAAAATATACATTTATTGTTTGGTAAACACTACACTTTGCAAATGTATCGTCTGTAATTTGTTATGCTTTCTTGATAAATAGGGAAATATGAATGGAGTCAGTCGGTAAACAGACTTTTCTACTTGGCTAATCTTATTTTATGAGGTTTCAGAGACATTTTAAAAAGCATTTTAATGTGAGACTCACCAGCAATGAATTTAATGTAATAATGCTCTATATTATTGATTCTCAGAGCCGTCCAACAGTGGTATTAGACACTTTCACTGAATGTTTTTATACTTCAATGACCTCTTATTTGTCAAAACATGAAGGGAAATTTGTTGTTTTTGCAATGTTCATTTTAGTTTTACACCTATTCTTTGTTATTAGTTGATTTTGGAATGATCTGATGTCCACCTTTGTTTTCATCTTTTTAATTAATCTTAATTTCTATACTGCTGTTTACAATGTAGATTGTGTCAAAGCAGCTAAACATGGATAAAGAGTAAAAGCCATAATATTTCAAATTATAAGTTGAATCTAGTGTAAAAATGTTGATATTTTGAAAAGTATCGATACTGTAGTATTTAAAACGATGCAATCTTGCTTTTGGTATCGCTACCAGCAGTGCTAATTAAATGCACTAATACTATTCAATACTATTAATTTTGTAAAGCACTGACATGCAGAGTTGTATAAACAATTTTGTGTTGTCTTTGCAGTATCCAAAATGGTATCGAATATCAATATTTTTTAAGGTATCGCATCGAAGTTCCAGTATTGTGGCAACACTGATTAAAAGCACTTCATTTATTTGGGATATCATTGTACTTTATTGCTGTCTCTTCAACTAGCATGTCTTGTTTGTGTTTAACCAGGAAAGTCTGCAGGCTCGGGGTGAAGCTCTGATCTCCAAGCTGCAGTTGCAATATCAGCGATCGGCCACAGAAAACGCTCTTCTTTCATCTCAGCTCGGCTCTCCAGAGCTCCTTAAACTCACAGGACTGCCTGGACGTCTCATTGTAGCTCTCTTTGAGCATAGCTCAGTGCTGGACCGGATGAAAAATCCTGCTGGGCAGACCTACCCTGGTATGAATCAAGGTTATTTCAGTAAATGAAAGCTGAGTCTAAAACTGTAAGTGCAAAACATTTTCATTAACTGAAGTTAAATACAAATTTCACAATAAAGTTGAAACCTAAAACTGACTGAAACTAATAACAGTGACTGAAAAACTACACTTAATGTCAAAATGATTAGCCCTTCTGTGAAGTTTACCAAAGACAATATATATTTTCAACATATTTTTAAATTTAATAGATTTAATAACTGATTTCTTTTGTCTTTGCTGTGATGGCAGTACATAATATTTTACTATTTTAAAATATTTTGCAAGATACTGGTATTGAGTTGTAATGCTTAGGTTAATTAGGTTAACTAGGCAAGTTTGTATAATTAGGCAAATCACTGGACAACAGTTGTTTGTTCTGTAGATGATAGAAAACAAAATTATCAAGGGAGGAAATTATATTAAAATGTTTTTAAAAACTGCTTTTATTCCAGCCAAACTAAAAGAAATAAGACTTTCTCAAGAAGAAAAATAGGAAAAGCTGTAAAAATGGCCTTGGTCTGTTAAACAACACTTATAAAACATTTAAAAAAGGAGAACTAATAACCTTTTTTTTTTCATTCAACTGTAACTGTAATAAAATAATAATAAACATTTTCCAAAATCGCAACAAGTAAAATCTATAACCCGGAAATGGTATTAAGAAAGACCCACCAACTAAAGATCAATGGTTCAAATTTAAAGCAGAGTGAAGAAATGGAAAAAATTACAAATAAACTTCAATTACAATTAGCGATCTTTGAAAAGAAATGGAGTAAATGGCTGGCTTTCTCCACAACGACAATATAATTATTTATTATTTACCATTTACATAATTCTAGAGGTTATGCATTATTGTGAACCTTTTATTATATTTTATTTTATACTTATTTTATTTATTTATTTTGGTGGGGTAATTATAGATTTTTATGTATGTATATACATACATATGTGGAATGGATATATTTGCCTATATACGTTTATATGTATGCATGCATGTATGTATTATTATTTTTTTATTTGTTTGTTTTGTTCCCTCTGGTTATATGTTTCTAAAAAAAACAATTAAAACTAATAAAAAAAAAATAAAAAAACAACTTTTTCCAAAATATTAAGCACTTATTCTCTGGTGGAAAACATTCTGACCTCCGGCAGTTTGGAGAAGAACCTGTAGATGGCGCTTTTACAACAAAAACATTTTCTTGCAAACTTTGCTTTTTTTTATTAACATTTACAATTTAGAACTTTGTCTAAACTCTTTCTAATTTCAAATTCTATTTAAGTTTTTATTTTTAGCTTGTTTGGTTTTGGGTTCAGTGTCTGTTCAAACGATTATTTTACTTTTGTTACTAAAAGATTTGAACAAGAGTTGATTTAAGCTGTGCAAACACTAAACTTTGTTTTGGTCAAAGCTATAGATGTGTTCTGTTACCTGTTAAACTACAATTAGTAATACTCATACTTAATATATAAAAACTAAATAATAATGTGTTCATAAAATAAAAAATAAACAAAAACTAACAAAACCATCAATGAAACAAACTAAAACTGAGCTAAAATTTACAGCAAATGTAAAAAAAGCATTGAAATAAAAGCTATACAAACTTGGTATGGATAAACAGTACAGTATTTTCCTTATTCCTTTACTATTGGACCTTCATTGGTTTGAGACTTCCAGTTTCATTCACTTCAATTGATTTTAGTCGCAAGAAATGAACTGTTATTAACTGTTATTAACTGTTATTAACTGTTGTTGTTAAAAAAAAAGATAGTCTGTATCAATGTGTATGCTGGTGCATCAAACCCAAACACAACCAAAGCAATGTTGTATAGTATGTGTGTGTGTGTGTGTGTGTGTGTGTGTGTGTGTGTAGAGACAGACTTTTTTTTGTTAACTCCACCCCCTTTTTCTGTAATTGATCAGATATTCATAGCGTGGCCAGCGAGATCGCCTCCATCAACAGTGTTGATCTTCTAAAGATCCGGAATATTCTTCTGGAGAAGTGGTTATGTCAAACAGGGCAGTCTAATGGCAAGGTATGGATATGGTACTTTACCTAGGTTCATTTTTCTAGACATCTTAACCATAAGTAAATGCAAATAGATAAGCTGTGATATCTCATGATGTTCTCTTTCCTCAATTCATTATAGCAAGCACTGTAAAATGCCAATTGACAGTCACTAGACATTATTGACAGGGTATTCGAGTGTCAGAATGCTGTGGGACTGCTGTACAGGAGTTATTAATAGGGATTATAGATCGCGAAGTCAAGCGTTTTTAAAAAAAAAATTCATGATGGTAAAAAACACAAATGCGGTTATGAATATATTAAAACGTGTTCGTTTGTCATAAAAATTTGTAATAATGACAAAAAATACAATTTTGTGGATCTCCTTACTTCCGGGTTCAGCAATATTGCCGTTGCGGCTGGTGTATTCTGGGAATTTTTTTTACCCCTTGGTTTCAAGTGTGGTCCTGAAAAATCTTCATTCGAAGGGCTATTCACCCCTTCCCCTTAGCCCTATGTCTTCAAGCTAAAAAGAATTGGGGCACCCCTACCCTTTGGCGTGCAGTGCAAAATGAGAGATAAGGTGAAGGGCTAAGGGGTAGAACTGGGATTTGGCCTAAGTAAAAACTACTTTACCTGAGTTCATTTTTCTAGACCTCTTAAAGGTGCAGTAGGTGATTGTCTTCAGAAGCGTTTTTTGTTGTGCTGGTTGAAAGTCTCTTCACATTCTAATAGTAATGATTCAAGTAAATGATCTAAAAGTATTTTTATATTTTGGGTAAGGCATAAAACTATAAAATGTTCATCCAATTAAATAGAGTCGGAGCGACATCTCTCATAATTCCGATAAGTAGCCCAATCTGTCTGTCAGCAAATGCAGATTTGAACAACTGCGCAGCTGTTTATACACATCTCCGCTGACCGCAGTTGGTCCCACGCGTTTACGAGAGAGGGCGCGCGATCGGTGAAAACCTGCTTAATCAAAACTTCTTAAAAACCTGAATCAATATTGTAGTTACCTTTGCACGCTGGAGAAAGGATAACACAATGTCTGAAGGGTTTCTCGTAGACAGGTAATGTTCTGTTTTAAAACTGTTTTAGCTTCATGCAAAGCTGATGTAATGTTAGATGTTGTTACAAATGGGTTATATCTGCACAGAAGTGTTGTTCAGCCACTAAAATCTTCCGATAAAAGATTGATAAGACTATTTTCAGTTTCATAAGGGACCTTTTACAGCATCTATAATGTAGATTTTAATTAGTTTACCAACAAAACACAAGTAAACACCGCTATTCCGCCTAGTCTCTCCCTGTATTGTTTACCATGCAACTCTTAATATTCACTCTGAAATCGCATGTCAGTTTGGCTTGCTCGCCGGACAAGCACTAGTCACTTTTAACACATGAGAGAGGGTTCTTTTGCTGTGCTCGTGTTTCAGGAGGCGTGGCTCTAGACGGCAGGGGAGGGACTGTGATTCAGAGATTTATGCTAAGCTGTTAGCATTATGAAAGTTCACCTACTGCACCTTTAACCAAAAGTAAATGTAAATAGATAAGCTGTGATATCTCATTTTCTGGAATGCAATCTCTTTTTTCTCTTTAAACACATCACCTACTCTAATGCACAATGCCTCTTTTTTTAAAGTTTTACTGACTGCTTTTGGTGTGAACTTTGGTATGTGGTAGCTTTGAATTCTGTGTACTGCTTATATGAAATGATTATCACATGTCATTTCTCCTGGTGAATTTACTCCGAAGGTTAATTATCAGACAAGACTTAAATTCATACCGTCTGTTTTGTAGGACATCAATCATCAGGACAATGTGACTGATGTAAATGATGATCCTGATCTCATGAGGTACCACTTCAAAATAAATATTAGTATTAGTAGTAGTAGTAGTAATAGTAGTACAACTACTACTACACCATGTAATATCATGTAATGCTTTTTAGTGGATTAAAAAACATTTCTGTAACAGAAAGTCGTCTGATATCCCTGATATATATTTTTGCTTTCCTATTTTTTATTGTGCAGAGTTGTTTATTTGCTGCAGATGCACCCCATGGATATAAGTGCCCGTTTGCTCAGTCCTGTCCTGACTTCACAGACATGGGTAATCAGACTTTGTTGATCCTGTCGTTGCAAGTGCTTGGGAGGAGTGCAGAATCACTTCATCATAAATAGGTCTACAAAAGCATTCTGTGGTAAAGACAAACCGAACCGAGAAGAAACCTGAAGTGTTAGCCTGGGATTTCTTAAAAGTGTCAAATTACGGTTTTTACTAGGAAACTACATGGTCTTTTGCTGTAAATGTATTGTAGGAGAACCACAGAGTTGGCCATGAGCCTTAAAGAGCCTTAAAGTTCCTAATTTACGGCTTTACAAAAAAATATGAATATATAAATATGTTTGTGAAATTACTGCAAAAATTTACTGCATTCTCCAGCAACTGATTAAAAAGTGCGTGAGGTAAGACGAGGTTCATTTAGGCAAATCTCCCTGACTAGTGCTCCTTAATCCATCATTTACTGTTAACCATCAAAATTAAAATGTTAAATTAAATTAAAAATAAAAGATAGTGTGGATGTGACCTTTAAAAAAATCTCAAATATCATGTATTGCAAATCTCTAAAATATAGTAAAAATAATGTTTAAATGGAAAACATCACAAAAATCTACAACATAAAAATTAAAGCTAATTTTAAATGAATAGAAATTCATACACATCAAAAAAAGTTTTATGTTTTATTTATTTCTATATTTATAATTTTATGAGCTTAATTTGAACATTTTACTGAGCTTGGCTTCATCTTTATAGAATGAGGAGCCTGTCCTTTTTGGAAATTTCACACACTTGAAATGCCATTGGTCAATGAATTCACACCAGCAAGATTTTATAAGGCTTCAGTATATTTAAAGAAGGGAAACACACCTTACATTGTCGAGTTCTTAAAAAGGGAGAACTTAAAAAGTGTCGAGAACTTAAAAGGGACATTTTGTTTCCCAATCGTGTATAGATAAACTTTTATCAGATTACCACAATGGCAGTCCTAAACGACCAGATGTTAGTCTTTGATACCATTTTTGAAAGTTTCGGAAAAACCCACAAAGTTTTAGAACTTGCCACTTTATTAGGTACACCGTACTAGTACCTGATTAGACCCCCTCATAACTGCCTTAATTCTTCATGGCATAGATTCAGTAAGGTACTTGAAATATTCCTCAGATATTTTGCTCCATGTTGACTTGATAGCATCACACAGTTGCTGCAGATTAGTCGGCTGCACATACATGATGCGAATTCTACCACATCCCAAAGGTGCTCTATTGGATTGAGATCTGGTGACTGTGGAAGCCATTTGAGTACAGTGAACTCACTGTCATGTTCAAGAAACCAGTCTGAAATGATTTGCGCTTTATGACATGGTGCATTATCCTGCTGTAAGTATATGATCATGTATGCCACAGCCATATTACCCTGCAGCCCAAGACCGGTTACTCACTGAAGCTAAAGCAGGGCTGAGCCTGGCCAGTACCTGGATGGGAGACCATATGGGAAAACTAGGTTGCTATTGGAAGTGGTGTAAGTGAGGCCTGCAGGGGGTGCTCAACCTGTGGTCTTTGTGAGTCTTGTTGCCCCAGTATAGTGAAGGAGACACTATACTGTCAGTGGGCGCCGTCTTTCGAATGAGATGTTAAATCGAGGTCCTGACTATCTGTGATCATTAAAATCCCACTTCCCGTAAAGAATAGGGGTGTAACCCCAGTGTCCTGGCCAAATTCCATTCATCGGCCCTTACCCATCATGGCCTCCCTTCCACTAAATTGGCTCTATCACTGTCTCTCCACTCCACCCATAGCTGGTGTGTGGTGAGTGCCGTTGTCCTGTGGCTGCCGTCGCATCATCCAAGTGAGTGCTGCACACTGGTGGTGGTGTGGAGAAACCCCCCTCATGATTGTGAAGTGCTTTGGGTGTATGGCCATACACAATAAATGCACTATATAAAAAACATGTTACATTACTCATGTCTACATGCCTAAATGCATTGAGTTTGTGATTGGCTGATTAGAAATTGGAGTTAACGAGCAGTTGGACAGGTGTACCTAATAAAGTGAGTGTAGTTTAGGTGTCTTCTTTTCTGATCCTTGGCCAAAAACATAAGCTGCGTCCCAAATGGCACACTATACACTATGCACTCATGCACTATGTACTTATGCACTTACACACTCAACAGGATAGTATATGTATGTAGTGTCGTCCCAAATGGCACAATAATGTTTTTTTACTAAGCGGAAATTCAAACCGTTTCCCTGATGACGTTTGACGGTCGCCAAATCAGTGAAATAAACGACCGAATTATCAGATAATACCTGCCGTGAGTATTGCCGCATTCACCATCGGGAGGCGCTATAATCACTCTCGTAGGAGAATTTTGCTTTCACCATCCAAAATAAATAAAGTTATTCAACATGTGTGTCTGATAGCTCCGCCCCTTCCGCTACGTAAGCAAACCAGCGGTCGTTGAGTGCGTGAAGTATCCATCATTCCACACTTCATTTTACCGGCTGAATGAGTGCATCATCCGGGTAATTAAAGTGCACTTATTATTTTTAGAGTTTTCAGTGTGAACGCACTACTTAAACTATTTATACTACAAAATGGCGTAGAATAGTGCATAAGTATGCTCACTATATTATTAGTGCTGTGTTAGCATTATCTTAATACATTTTACATAGATATAAAGATACATTTCAACTAAATAGATTTTTGTGTGTTTTTATAATTTGCTGTAATAAATTTGAACATGTATTGTGGTTACCACGTGTAGGTAGACATCACATGAAACATGAGGTCATGCAAATTTATTTAACTCCTGGAAAAGTCATGGAGTTTTAGTATTAAAATGTGTATGAGCCCTGTAAAGAAACCAGTGTAAAATTTGACACAGTCTTACCAGGAAAGTAAATGTCTTTGTTTTTAATGAACTGTCATGGCATTTGTGTTTGTGGGAAAGAAGTAAAGCTGTAAACTGCTTTATATTGGTGTTTCTGTCCAGCCCTTGGGAGGATCAGGTCTTCGCTTGACCTTTGAGCACCGCAGTCGTGCTCTGCTCTGTCTCACACACTTAACAGATGCTGCCACTCTGGAGACACTTTCCAACCAGCCTAGCAGCAAAATCAAGTGAGCAGCATCAATAATGTTACATTCACATTTTTAGCATAATAAGAATTGACCTTTAACTGCATTTTGTGACCTGTTGTTAATGCGAAACGCACACTTTTTATGATTTCATTTTTATCAAGATGAATTTTCACCATTAATGTTGCTTTTTTCACAGATATTATTTGAAGTGTTACATGTATCTTGCCCAGATGGAGGCCCTGAACATTCCTTATACCCTGGACATGTTCATCAGCAGCCCCAAAGAAGGCATGATTAAGGGTTTATGGAAAAACCACAACAACGAACCTCAGGTACTATGTAGATATTGAAACGAACAGTCAAGATCTGTCTCCCACTGCACTCTCAGATATAGTTGAAGTCAAAATTATTCAGCCACCTGTGAATTATTATTATTATTATTTTTAAATTTCCCAAATGATGTTTAACAGAGATAATTTTTCACAGTTTATCCTATAATGTTTTTTCTTCTGGATTTCGTCTTATTTGTTTTATTTCGGCTGGAATAAAAGCAGTTTTAATTTTTTTACACCATTTTAAGGTCAATATTATTAGCCACTTAAACAATATTTGTTTTTGATTGTCTACAGAACAAGCCACTGTTATATAATGACTTGGCCAATTACCCTAACTTGCCTAATTAACCTTGTTAAGCCTTTAAACGTCACTTTAGGCTGAATACTAGTGTCTTGAAAACTATTTAGTCAAATGTTACCTATTTGGCTAATTCACGATTTTTTAAACAGCGATTGGTTAAACTACATATTGTATCATGTGATTATTATTTTTCAGGCTGTCCGTCTTGTGGCAGATCTTTGTTTGGAGTATGGGGTTTATGACTTGCAGCTGTGGAACAGTGTTCTGCAAAAACTTATATCCTTCAATATGGTAAGTCATCTGTTTATTACTAGTACTACAAAACATTTTGAGTTATTGGACACAATGAAAGTATGGTTAAAATGATGGATAGCCATCACTTTTTGACTCTGAGATAAGAGAAAATCTGGATGTACAGTTGAAGTCAGAATTATTAGCGGAGAGAAGATTTTTTCAACACATTTCTAAACATAATAGTTTTAATAACTCATTTCTAATAACTGATTTATTTGATCTTTACCATGATGACAGTAAATAATATTTGACTACTGAGATCAGTTCAATTTAAAGTGACATTTAAAGGCTTAACTAGGTTAATTAGGCAAGTTAGGGTAATTAGGCAAATCATTGCGTAACAGTGGTTTGTTCTGTAGACAAATGAAAAAAAAACTAAAAAGATTGCTTAATAATTATGACCTTAAAATGGTTTTAAAAAATGTAGAACTGCTTAGAGCTGCACAATTAATTGTTAAAAGATTGCGATCTCGATTCGACCCCCTAGATGATCTTAATCCAGCATTTTTATGATTCTGCCAATCATATTTTCAAGCTCAGGAGAGAAGAAAAGGCGGCTGCACGAGTCTTCTCATTGTTTCACATAGGTTGCTCAGTGACATTGACACCTCAAAATGATGTTGAATGAGTCACATACTGTATTTATAAGGTATAATTCACCTAAAAATGTCATTTTTGTCTTCATATAATGATGTTTTCGCAATCGGGAAATCACACATGACGCGAGCTGCTGACCGTAAGCTGTTATCACGGAGAGAGAGCGCGCTCTACTTAATAATAGACGCGCGCGCGTCTACTTTAGTGAACAGAACCTGCATATGTTGCAAGTAACAGGTAATACAGTTGTAAATAATATTCAGTTTGTGGCACAGAGTGATCGTTTGAGAGCCGCGCGTGAAGTATGAACAAGCACATGTCAAAATGAAACCGAAAGTGTGCACTTCATTTAAATGATCATATCGCGTTTTAGAGTTATGATTACGGCAAGCATTTGATGTTTTTTCTTTTATAGCGAACACACAGTTGTGCGTGAAAATAAATGTTTACAATGTCAGTATAACTACTCTAGCCTATATATTGTTGAATATAATCTAATAATGGCGACGCAGTGGCGCAGGGGGTAGCACGTTCGCCTCGCAGCAAGAACGTCGCTGGGTCGCTGGTTCGAACCTCGGCTCAGTTGGCGTTTCTGTGTGGAGTTTGCATGTTCTCCCTGCGTTCGCGTGGGTTTCCTCTGGGTGCTCCGGTTTTCCCCCACAGTCCAAAAACATGCGTTACAGGTGAATTGGGTAGGCTAAATTGTCCGCAGTGTA
Source organism: Danio rerio (assembly GCF_052040795.2). NCBI lineage: Eukaryota > Metazoa > Chordata > Actinopteri > Cypriniformes > Danionidae > Danio > Danio rerio. The sequence goes on from NC_141025.1 coordinate 73,740,070, forward strand.
TGAGTGTGTGTGTGTGAATGTTTCCCAGAGATGGGTTGCGGCTGGAAGGGCATCCGCTGCGTAAAAACTTGCTGGATAAGTTGGCGGTTCATTCTGCTGTGGCGACCCCAGATTAATAAAGGGACTAAGCCGACAAGAAAATGAATTAATGAATAACCTGAAAATGGCAAATGTCTGATTTTACCAGTGAATAAAATTGTCTAAAATGACAGATTGCAAGCATATATCTCAAACATAATAATCCAACATCATAATTATTATAAGTAGAATAGAATTATTTATAGAAACCAGTAGACCTACACATAATATTATTATCGATGTTGTGCCCATATGTTTGTTTTTACCATACCTTTATTTTACATATACAGAATCGTGAGAAAATCGTGATCTTTATTTTAAGCAAAAAAATCGTGATTTTCATTTTAGCCAGAATCATGCTGCTCTAGAACTGCTTTTATACTAGCCGAAATAAAACAAATCAGACTTTCTCCAGAAGAAAAAATATTATAGGAAATACTGTGAACATTTCCTTAGTCTGTTAAACATCATTTGGGAAGTATTTGAAAATTCACAGCAGGACGAATAATTGTGACTTCTGTATATACTTTAAATTCGAATCATAAATGTAATAGAGAGAATTCAGGGCTGAACGTTACAGCATTTCTTGTAGTGTATAAGTTGCTAACATTGCTAATTCAAATGTTTCTTCATTTGCTTTTATAGACAAGCTACTTGCAGAAGGTTCTTGAAGCTCTCATTGCTGTGCCCAGCCTTTTAGAGGTGATCATTTATTACTACTTTTGTTCTTTATACTCATTTTATGGCAAGGGTAGATCTAGCACATTTCTTCATGTAGGCTACACGTTTTCAGTAGAACAAACATTGCATTGGAATCTTCTTTCCATTTAGTTCAGTTCAATGTTTGTTTATGCTTTTTATGATGCATATTATTTTAAAGCAGCCTCACAGAAAGAAATTTAGCTTTACAATTAATGTAATAAGGTTATCAGGAAAAAAATGCTGGATTCCACACAGTTTAACTTAATTGTTTTTGCAAATTTAAGTATATTAAATTTAAACAATTCAATCGTTTCCAAGACGACCTCAAAAATTGTGTTGACTCAGCTCATTTTACAAAAGTAGTTTAAACAAGCACCGAAAATATTTTTTTAATTTGAGGTTTATATGTCAAAGTAATGTTCTTCTTGCAGCTGCAGTTACCTCAGGATGTGTTTTGGATGTGAAAACAGAAAGCAAGCGGAAAAAAATTGGCTTATAACAGTTCAAGCAAAAATGAACATTTGTCTGCTTTAACCCTTTGATAATTATTTTTAGGTTCAATTATGTTTCTGACACCACTCTTTTCAGTTTTTTGTTTTAATGATGACCTACTGTATGCTCAAAAGGTCAGTCATGCCTGGTACCAATGCCTGTTAAAGGTTAGGGCTGTATGAAGAAATTAGACACATTATGTGAAAGCTTGGCTACAGAGATATGTCTTTAAAGGAACAATCCACTTGTTTTGAAAGTAGGCTCAATTTGCTATTCCCCTAGAGTTCAACTATTGAGATTTTTCATTTTTGAATCCATTCAGCCAATTTCTGGGTCTGGTGGGAGAACTTTTATCTTAGTTTAGCTTGGCATAGATCAATTATCTCCTGCAACCAATTGACCCTTTTTTAAAAGCCTGTTATGACTCGTTTAATGGTCATCATAATCTTAAATCCTTGACAGTTTTAAATATTTAGATAAAAAAAAAACGTAGGAACATTTATATGCGTTTATGTATGTCTTATATCATCTTTATAGCAAAATACAAAAAAATAATTGCCGCCTATGTGAGGTGTTTGTAATGCAGCGTCTATGAAGCTGAGAGTAAATTTGACGTGTTTCTCTCTTCGGGCTGCCGTTATCAGTCTCACAAATTTTATTTTCCTTTTTCTGAAACTCTTGATAACACCATCGCTGAGTTTTATTATTATTATTATTATTTCAGCAAATACAGTTGTAAAAGATATTTGTTGTAGTCTCTATGTAAATATTATGCTTGCTTTTTGAGCGCTGTCAAATGAGGTCTTATACCCCTATGATTGGTGATTGTCTTCACCCGCTCAACAGAAAGGGCTGCAATCGGCTTTAGAATTGAAAACACTGTTCACCGATGAGTGCTGCGGGAAGAACAGCTGCGGTTACAGTCTATATGCGCATAATACGCGGTTATCACTGGTAATCCATAATAGACAGTGGAGAAAACTTGCACCTCAGGCACGTTCGTGTCTGGACCCACAAGTATTGCTTTAACAGCCAAGAGGAAAGAAAAATTTACCTTATAAACGCGCCAGCGGGTCAAATGTACAAAGTGAGAGAGAAAGAGAGAGGCAGAGATTGAGTTTGACAGCGGCTCGTGTGCTGTTTCACTTCTGTGTCAGTGAAAGACTTTCCAGCAAACTCACATGCAGTTGAACTGTGCATAATTATCTACCTTTTAAGTAGTAGGAGCGTTTTATTTAGTCGCCCTCACCTTCTTCGCCATAGTATTGTACTGCAACGTCGTGCAAAGGAGATATATGACGTCAGTACATAATAACCGGTTATGATTATTACTGAACCAATATCGGATTGTCCCCGTCTGCATCGCAGTGCATAGAAGAAACAATAAATTTTGACACCCCTAATATATATATATATATATATATATATTTATTTATTTATTTATTTTTAATTTTAGTTTTTTTTTTTAAATAACGCAGATAAATATCAAATACAGCGTTGACATAAAAATAAAATAAATCAACAGAATAAATAAATAACATCAAATAAGTGTATATGCATATTAAATAATAAATGTAAGTGATGTTAGTTAGTTACTGTAGTTTGAAAATAAATTAAGCCAAAACATGTACAAAAAAGGGTGGAGGGGTTTCCAAAATCATAGCCATAATTGTTATTTTGTCTTGTTACATGTTTTCTAGCATTGTGGGTCAAAAAAATTCAGACTTTTTTTTTTTGTTGCCTTTTTTAATGTTTTTTTTTTTTTTTCTAAAGAGTTATAATTGTTTTGATTCAGTAAAGCAGCTTTGAAATGACATGTATAATGAAAAATACTTTACAACCACTTGATTTAAACTGATTTTATTTTAATTTGAAACAGTAGAGTTCAATAGAGGCAGTATAACATAATAAATCTTATATGAATTATTTCATTTAGTTTTTTATTTAATATTGTATTCCCATAGGGACAAAGTCTTTCTAGAATTTGGCGGAGTGTGATTCAAGCCCCTTTCTTGACAGGTAAAAAAAGAAGATACTTAGACATGTGTCATTAATGTTGCACAGATATTTCATTATTAATTTCATTATTTAATCCACAATTGTTACATTTATGTGCTTTTTACTGTTTGCCTTGATTATCATTTCACAGCCTCTCTTCCTCTCAGCCCTCAACAACACATGGTTATGTATAAGACATTTGTCTTGCTTTTGAAGTAAGTTGATGTATTTTTTTTCTTCTTTTAATAATGAGAAAAGTGTGGGGCTGATAGATTGTAAATTTATCAGGGAACTTGCTTATATGCATACAAATATGCGAGTTACACTTATTTTAAATTACATTTTATCCACAAAAGATTTGTGTGTTTTTTGGTGTAAATATAAAATGATTACCGATTTCTAGATCAGTGGTTCTCAAAGTGGGGGTCGCGGAAAAATGACAAGGGGTCGCTTGGTGATTTCCAAAACTCAAATTAATTTTATTAAACCATTTGAATTATCATATTTTATTCATAACCCACAGAAGAAAGTTGCGTTACAGAACAACATTCGAATAAAAATCAGCAATCAACCTTTAATTTTTATTTTAAAAATTTAATTAAATTAATAAACGACTATAAAAAACATTAAATGGTTAATAGACTGTTGCATTTTGTGTTGTCAGTATGTTCATGTTTATATATGCTTATAGTTGTGTCTGCAACTTTACGTATTTACAGTATAACCACCTTGAAAAATGGGGGTCGCGAATCACTGACATTGTTTTTTTGGGGGTCGCGGGCTGAATAGTTTGGGAGCCCCCTGGTCCAGATGAGACAACAAAACATCTTCAGCATTCAACGAAGACCAATCTTATTTAGCTTTTAGATTTTTTTTAAAGGTCTAACATGGCAAAACAATGCAAATCACAAATCAAAATCTAATGTACTCTTCGAAATCTACTGAATGTCAAATTTTGAATATATTTATTTTCATTTTGATAGGACGATCTATGTGAAGTTGTCAATTAGCTATCCATTTAACTCTTGATTAACTCATGTTCACTATTTAACCCATAGAAAAATCCCCCGGCAGAGTGTATTATTTATTTTGGAACAATCAGGATCGATGTCTATAACACTGAAGGAACAGTTCGCACAAAATTAAAATTTCCTTACCATTTTCTCAAATTGAGTGGTTCTAAACTGTTGAGTTTCTTTCTTCTGTTGAGCACAAAACAAGATATTCTGAAGAATGTTGGAAACCAGCAGTCATTGACATGTATAGTAGCAACCAAAAATACTATGGAAGTCAATGGCTGCTGGTTTCCAACATTCTCCAAAATAAAATGTAATGTTTATCAGGGATTAGCTTATATTTTTCTGTCCTGTTTTTAATGTATATGTATTCAGAGCTCTATTTCTGTTTATTTGTTGTTGTTTGTGTGTGTGTGTTTTTTTTAAGATGCCCATTTTTATTCACTTTGGACCTGGTTGCCATTGCCAAGCGGTTTTCACAGTTCAGCCTGCAGGCTTTCTCTTTGGGGACACTTCTGCTGATACCTTGTCTCAAAAAGAAGGAACCCCAGATTCAAGTAGGTTCACATAGGGTTAATATAGGGTAAATGCTAATACAATCTGTGGTCACAATCTGAACATATTTAATTGGTTACGCTTTGACAATAAAGTTCTAATTCTTATTGTATTGTCGTCAAAGAAATCACATACAACCCTAAAGGAGATCATTTGGAGAATGCATTTACCCAGACAGTGAAAGCACATGTTGAGCAGAGTCGAGCTCAAAAAAGTTATCAAGTACTCTATAAATTCAGTGTTAAGCCTTTAATAATCTTCACCAATATCTTACTAAAAGTAATTGCAAGCATTAATTTATGAGGCTTGGAGGCTACAAATGACAAGCTGAGAATTGGGCTTCTGTGCGCACCAGTAAAAGAGAAAATTCCTTCTGCAGGTTTAGTTTGGATTCACTGATCTATCTAATGTGATTGAATGCATCCACCTATCTTAATGAGAGCAGTGACACAATCATACTCCAGATCAAGAGAGCCCAAATGATTTCATCTGCTCTTTAAACGCCCATGCTAATTAGTGGAAATAAGTCACTTTGAGCCTATGCCAGAAGTAGGGTTACTCCAATAGATTAGCGACTTACTCTTATTAATTGGTCAACTGGGATAGTTCACCCTAGAATGAAACTTCTGTCATCACTTACTCACGCTCCAATTGATTAAACATCGAGTTTCTTTCTTCTGTTAAACACATAAGAAGATATTTTGAAAAATGTTTTTATCCAACATTCTTCAAAATATCTTCTCTTTTCTTCAACAGCAAAAGCAACTCATACAAGTTTGGAACTGCTCAAGTGAACATTGGTTTATCTGGAAAAAAACAAAAACAAATGATAACATCAATTATTTTTCTGTGAAAATGTGGAATTTCTGTTTTTGTTTGGGTCTCTATAACCTGCCCACTGCCAGTTGACCTAATTATATTTTAGGACCCTGGATTACCTGGGTGGAAAACATGGCATATTTCATATTTCAGCACTATTTCATAGTGCTTTATACTGTTGTTCAGCCGCGATGTCGCAGAAAAAGGAACTATTTGTAAAATAGAAATTTCAGGTGTCGCTGTCATTGATGGATAGGACAAAAACTCCTTTAAAAAAAACCTTCCTTTTATGGAAAAATATAATTTTATTGCATCATATTCTTTTATATTTGCTCTATTGTGTTTACCTATGCTTTTAATTTGTTTATTATATATTTTATGCACGATTCACTCACCTACAGTCATTCAATCAGTCTAAATTAATGTTTTTTTTTTGTTTTGTTTTTTTGTAAAGCTGTTCAAGTTCAAATCTGGGTCAATTTGTAGTCATGTCACAATATGTATTGCACTAAAACCAAAAATCACAATGCCATATTTTTTCCTGTATTGTGTAACCCTATTTTAAACAAATTATTATGATGCAGCTTATTCAAGCAGTCTGCTCAAACTACAGCATCATAGCCTTTTTATTTACAACGGTCTGAGCAATATGAGAAGTAAAATTGATATGCAGACATGACCCACAAAAAAATTATTATAATTTTTTTTATTTACCTATTAACTAATTGAACAGTATTTTGAAATCAAATCACACTAAAGAATGACCCCAGTGACTCATTTAAGATCATGAATAGCTCATACTATATATGTCTATCACATATCAATTCTTGTGAGATCAGGGATCCTATACAACAGTTCAACAAACAAGATGTTAGTATTAAAGGGATAGTTTACCCCCAAAAATTAAAATGATCAATTATTTAACCTTTTTTTCTTCTGTTGAACACAAAAGAAAATATTTTTGAAGGAAGCTGGAAACCTGTAACCATTTCCATCCATAGTATTTGTTTTTTCTAGTATGGAAGTCAATGGTTACAGGTTTTAAGCTTTCTTTAAAGTATCTTCTTTTGCGTGCAACAGAAGACAGAAGTTCATAAAGGTTTGGCAGAACTTGAGGGAGATTAAATAGTGAGTAATTTTTAATTTTTGGAGCTCTACCCCTTTAAGTAAGCTATATCTTAAACTCTAGATATTTTAGTCTCATCAACAAAAGTAGTTCCAAACACAATAAAAAAAAAACCAGCAGTATTTATTCCTGAGTTGATCTCTTTTTAAATGAACAATTTAACTTGGTTTATAAACAGTCACTTGCTTTATTTTGAAATGAATCAGCCATTTTGAATGAATCAACTGAGTTAACAAGTCATAAAGACAGGGACGTGCTGCCATCTACTGGCAATATGTTACATTTGAATCATTTCATGTTGTGTTATTGCAATATATTTGTTCTTTTTTTTGGATATTTTTTATTTAGTAATCACAAAGTAGTCATAGTTGTTAGTCATTTTATACACTCTGCTTATATTAAGTTATTCATTAGGTTATTCAAAAAGGTTTGAGTTGGTTTTTGGAAAGAGAGATTGAATATTAAATGTTTTCTTTATGGCTGGCAGATGTAGAGAAAACATTTTAGGCAGATTTTTTTTTTTATCCGTTTGAAAGTTGCCTTTGTTCTTCTTGCATTACTTTTCTGCAGTAAATTAAATCATAACATAATATTCACTATGTTAAATGGTGCTTTACAGCCTAAAAAAAGCTAACTGAAGCTATATCAGCTTACTTGCAATGGCATATAAATACACTGAACCCTGTTTATATATATTAATTCTCTAAAAATCCTAAATCTTGTTTTGAGGGTAATGCTTAGTTGTATTTTTGTTCGGTTTTCTCTAAATTCTCCCTTTTCACTGATCTGTGACCTGAATACTTTAGATTTCTGTTCAGTTTGTACAATACTAAAATAATATATATATATATTTTTTTTTTTCTAAATAAGAGCTTCCTGTTGTCCTGTAATCCTACTCTTATTCTGGATCAGACCGAGGAAAGCATGGCTACCGGAGAGTTAGCTGGCATTCCTTCACAGGTTACCCCTATTATTCTGTTAAAACAAGTCTATTCTATACATTATACTATAGTCATTTAAAATGGCAAACTACTACTAATGTTATGCATGCATGTATTTATTCATGTGTTCTTTTATCTGCAGATTAGAGAGACAGTGTTTGCATTTCTTTGTCAAAACGGCAAATCCCAGACATTGCTGAAGACCAAACACTTCACTTATTTGAAGAGGCACTTGATCTCGAAGGGTCGTTCTGAAGCAGTGCTGGAGCTGCTGAATTGCCTTGTGGAGCAAAAAGGGTTAGTTGGTCCTACGTCTAATTTTTAATAAATAATGTTGAAATGCATACACAGTTTATACATTTAATTTAACAACATTTGTGTTACATAAAATTGAAGCTATTTTTTTGCACTCATTTCTAAATGTAACAGTTTTAAGAACTGATTCCTTTTATCTTTGCAATGATGAGAGCACATAATATTTGACTAGATGTTTTTCAAGATACTAGTATTCAGTTTAAAGTGACATTTAAAGGCTTAACCAGATTAGTTAGGCATGTTAGAGTAATTAGGCAAGTCTTTGTATAATGATTGTTTGTTCTGTAATCAAAAAATAAATACAGGGCTCAACAGTAAGGACTGCCTGATGGCCCGGGGTCAGCTTGAGAGATGCTTGGGATTGTTACTGGCCTGATATATATATTAGGGGTGTAACGATACACTCAGCTCACGATACAATGTGTATCACGATATAATGTTCACGATTCGATATGTATCACGATATTTGGAATAAAAATTGAAAATTAAACTGAAATGCAAGTTTTATTGAAAAAATTTTGAATTACCAAGTAAACAATTTTTTATGTATTTCTTTTGTTTCAACTTGTTAAACTGAACCTTCTTTAAGAAAATAAATATATAACAATTAATAAATTAAACAGGCCTGTCTCTGGAAAATAAAACAATTTAAAAACGATTGAAATGATTCAATTCAATTGAATTTAACAGTAAGAGCTTAAGGCTTTGCTTTGCAAAAAAAAAAAAAATTACATTTCCAGGTAATCAGCAGTTCTATAAAATAATCCTGAACTTATGTGTGTCTGTCTGAGAGGTTTTTATGGATGGCTGTCTTCATGTTGGGCATGATGAGTGACAGGGTGGCCGTCTTTTCATTATACAGGACAGTCGTGGCTCTTTTCAGCAGTTTAGGCAGGTTTACTATTTCTTCGGCGTCGTTGATGTTGGCGCTATCAAGTGTATCATGTTGACGTGCATTTGTGTACCTCTGTACTCAAAAGAGTTCATGCTCGTCGTAATCATAACTCTAAAATGCGATATGATTGTTTAAATAATGTGCACGCTTTCCGTTTCATTTCCACTGCTGTTCATACTTCCCACGCGGCTCCTGAACGATCACTCTGTTCCACAAACTGAATGTTGTTTACTACTTTTTTACCTGTTCGTCACAACCTGCAGGTTCTGTTCACTGAAGCAGACGCCCTCTGTAGTAACAGCTCACGGTCAGCTCACGTCATGTGTGATTTTGCGGCTGCCAATACATCATTATATGAAGACAGAATGATATTTTAGGGTGAATTGTACCTTATTAATACAGTATGTGACTCTTTTAACAACATTAGGAGGTATCCATGTCGCTGTGCAAAGTATATAAATCACTGTGAAGACTAAAACTTCGGCTATGTTTGACCCAGTATGCGTGTCAAAAAGCGGACGAGTCTAAAGCAATGACTGGACAACCGAAATGTTGCCAGACATCTGATTTTGAGAGGATGGGCCATCCTCTATTTCAGCTCCACTCATCTTGGTCTGCTTACATTACTGCTGCTGCAATCTGAACTCACGTGTGACAGCAGGTGGAACATAGCTCTAGTGCAAACAGCTCAACTAATAAGAGAAAAAGGACGTCGTATCGTAATGAAATCGTCATAACACCACAATGCATATTGTGACATTTTTGCATCGCAATAAGTCGTACATATATATATATATATATATATATATATATATATATATATATATATATATATATATATATAGTAAGCATCAAATAATAGTATTATAATATATAGTATAATAATAAATCAGAATAACAAATCAACTCTCTTTCTCATTACCATTACGTGAATAAATACAAGTGTGTGTGTGTGTATCTGTGCAGTGTGTATATACTGTATTTATGTGTATGCAGTGTGTATATGCAATATGGTTGTGTGTGCGTGTATGAATATTTACATGTAATGATTTTTTTTATTAACATTATTTAGAAAAAAAGTGGTATCGATATCGTTATTGTAAAAATGTTAACAAAAAGTATCGGTATCTTATCGAATTAAAAAATTGTGGTATCGCTCATTTCTAGTGTTGACTTGTGATGCATGTTATAGATTTTTATTAAAAACAAGTTATGTAATATCAATTGTTCCGGACCTTTGACCTTAATGTAGACTGCTATAATGCTGGTTTATGAAAAGAAAACATAATTGACTTTAAAAAAAAAAAACATAACAAATCTTACTGTTTGTAGTGTGCGTGTTTGTGTGAGAATGAAATAGCCTTCAGTACAACTTTATAAAAGCGAGTGTGCCAGATGCCATTCACACACTTCAACGCTGTTGCTGTTTGTGTGAATTTTTCCCCATTGCAGTACGCCTGTGGTGCCAGCACCATGAAGTTTGTTCCTGTTTCTAGCAAAAATAGAATTATTTATTTTTTTGCTATCTTTTTGCTCTCTCTAAATAGTGAAGATGAGGCCATTTCCTTTGCTAATGAATATCTGCAATACCGAAATCTGAAAGGAGAGAAAACGGCACCTGTGAGCGACCCTTTCTCTGATCCTGTCAGGGTAACTCATCCTAAAGTTGACATTTTATTTGAATGAACAGATGTGTTTGTATGTATTTGATAAATCTTTGAAAGGAATGTTTATTGATGTTGTAGATAAAAATGTTTTCTTTTTTCTTTTCTTTTTTTTGACAGGACTTATTGGAAAAGGTGCTAGAATCCAGGGGTACGCAAACAGTGACCTAAGATTATTTCTTTGAGCAGTTTTGTAGTGTTTTCACTCAGTACAGTTCCACAAATGTTATGTGTTATTTTACACTGAGAATCATCACTATTATTGACAATATTCCAGTTCTTATGTTTGATGGATTTAAACACAATTGTGAATGTTGGCACTTATCTGCTTCCCAAATAAAAATAACTGATATTGCCTTTTTCAATAATGTGAACATTTTTTGTGTACAATTTTTAAAAAGGTGGCAAGATTTTTAAACTCCTTCAAACACCATGGTGTTATACCTTTCAATACAAGAAAACAGTAATGAAAGCTTTCTACAATCTCGCCAATACATTTAGCCATTTTCAAATGTCAGTTGCTGTCATTATCTGTATTCTGTTCAGATATTTTAGTTTTCTCAAATTTTTGGAAACAGTATGTATTAGTATTCATATAAACACTTACTTTAGACTGGCTGTTGGGCTAATTTTTGCCTATTTTCCCTGAAAATTGGGCTAGTAGGTGTATATTCAAGCAGCCATTGCGCTACTTGTAATTTTGGTGTATTTTCAACTGGTCATTGGGCTAGTTTTGGTGTATATTCGACTGGTCAGAGGGGTAGTTTTGGTGTATTTTTTGACTGGCCATTGACCTACTTTTAGTTTTGGTGTATTTTCGACTGGCCATTCGGATAGTTTTGGTGTATTTTCGACTGGCCTTTGGGCTAGTTTAGTGTATATTCGACTGGCGATTGGGCTACTTTTAGTTTGAGTGTATTTTCGACTGGCCATTGGGCTAGGTTTGGTGTATATTTGATTGGGCAGCCGGCTACTTTTAGTTTTGGTGTATATTCGACTGGACATTGGGCTACTTTTAGTTTTGGTGTATATTTGACTCGCCATTGGGCTAGGTTTGGTGTATATTCGACTGGCCATTGGTCTAGTTTTGGTGTATATTCAACAGGGCATTGGGCTAGTTTTGGTGTATATTCGACTGGTCATTGGGCTACTTTTAGTTTTGGTGTATATTTGACTGGCCATTGGGCTAGTTTTGGTGTATATTCGACTGGTCAGAGGGGTAGTTTTGGTGTATTTTTGACTGGCCATTGACCTACTTTTAGTTTTTGTGTATTTTCGACTGGCCATTCGGATAGTTTTGGTGTATTTTCGACTGGCCTTTGGGCTAGTTTAGTGTATATTCGACTGGTGATTGGGCTACTTTTAGTCTGAGTGTATATTCGACTGACCATTGGGCTACTTTTAGTTTTGGAGTATACTTGACTGGCCATTGTTCTAGTTTTGGTGTATATTTGACTGGCCTTTGGGCTGCTTTAAGTTTTGGTGTTTATTCGACTGGCTATTGGGCTACTTTTATTTTTGGTGTATTTTTTTACAGACCATTGGGCTAGTTTTGGTGTTATTTCTACTGGCCATTTGGGCTGTTTTTTTGTGCATTTTCAACAGGCCATTGTTTTAGTTTCGGTGTATTTTTGACCAGCCAATAGGTAGTTTTGGTGTAGTTTTGGTGTATTTTCAACTGGCCATTGGGTAGTTTCAATGTATTTTTTTACTGGCCATTGGGCTAGTTTTGTTGCAAAAACCTGGCAACCTTGCTTCACATTTAATTATTTTTTTAAAATTTTCTTCCATAGTGGAGCATTGAATTTTCCTCCCTGTCTTGGTAGAATTTTACACTGAGACTGGGTTTGATATATTTGATTAATTATTTTAATTACAACTTTTAATCTATTTTATTTAGTTTCAAGAAACAGTTCGGAACAGATAAAAATGGCAACCTTTTGATTGATTCTAAAGAAAGTCAGTGGAGAACAGGCAGGGTCAAGGTGTAGTGATCTTTTTTAAAGGTTAAAGTTGTTGTCAAATAGAATGAGGACAATTTAAATATCTCTTTCTGTGTGTGTGTGTGTGTGTGTGTGTGTGTGTGTGTGTGTGTGTGTGTGTGTGTGTGTGTGTGTGTGTGTGTGTGTGTGTGTGTGTGTGTGTGTGTGTGTGTGTGTGTGTGTGTGTGTGTGTGTGTGTGTGTGTGCGCACGTGTGTGTGTGTGTGTGTGTGTGCGCACGTGTGTGTGTATTGGGCTATATATATATATATATATATTCCTGTGGCTCATTAGAACAACAGGCAAGGAAGCCTCACTGTGGCATTTGCCATTCCTATTTTGCACCTTTTCACCATCTCTCTCTCTCTCTCTCTAGCTTGGCTGCCACACTGGGTGAAACCCTGGAGAATACTAGTACTATACTGAATTATTCAAATGAGACATAGCAGCAAGGCAAAACCAGGAAGAGGCAGAAAGAGAGAGAGTGACAGCCAGATAGAGAGGGCGATTGAGAATGGAAAGTGTATATAAGGCATAGACTGACTTGTGTGTTATGTATTTATGTAATTTAATTACATTTTTACTCAGTGTGTATGACAGAGACCAGTACTAAAACAGAGCCTGTCTGGACTGGTTTGAATGCTAATGCTAAGAATGACAAGTTAAGCATGAAATCATCTGTGTGATTTTGCTAAATCAATTATCTGCTCTCCATTTACTGCTGTCTAATAGAAACAACTGTGACCACACAGAGATTTCATTTGATCGCAGATTTTTCTTTAAAGGGATAGTTCAGCAAAAAAATGAAAAAGCTGTGCAAAATTATGCAGAAATAACATTTGTAAGGGGTTGTGTGTAAACTGTGTGTGGATATAACCAGCTTCTTATGGTAAAAAAAAAAATTTATTGTATTTTTATAATTACACATGACATTCTCACTTTGTACATGTCATCAGAGGGGGAAAGCCCTGCCCATAAGTAACGATCTCTCGGTCAGTAGCAGTGTTGGGTAAATTACTTAAAAAAAAAAAAAAGTAATAGATTACAAATGACTGATTACTACTGGAAAATTGTAATCTGGTTATATTACGAATTACTTTATGTAAAAAGTAATCAGATTACTAATTACTTTAAAATTACTTTTTACATCAAATTTACTTATAAAAGTATAAATAAACGGCAGCTCTGAGAGTGATTTAATATTCACTGAAAAACATTACAATGGGTTGATCACAGCTGCTCGACATATTTAAAAGACTTAAAGACTTCACCCAAAACTTTTTCCAAACTTGTTTCTTTTTTTTTTAACAAATTAAAACAGTGGTTCCCAAAAACTTTTCATCAAGTACTACCTCAGAAAAAATTGTCCCTCCAAGTACCACCATATGACCGGTATTCAAATACAGTAGCGTATAGCGTACTTAAAACTATATTTGTAGCGCAATTACACTGACTTTAGTAACTGTAATCAAATTACACAAATTTAAAATGTAACTCGTTACATCACTGCGCTCCTCAAATTTAATTATAATACAGTAACGCGTTACTGTAGAACACAATACACCCAACTGCGACGATCGCTCCCTCATTAGCATAGGATGCTAATCTTGTTTTTAAATCTGCCAGTATGCTGATGCAATGCCATTTGTAGCTCCTCCCTCTTTTAAAAAGAGCACAATCTCATTTAAATTTAAAGTGACAGTCACCGAAATTACACAATTTGGATCAAATCCTAAAAGGTGCACTTTTAAAGAGTTATAACACATTTTTGGTGTGGTATTTTGAGCTGAAACTACACACACACACACACTTTAGGGACATCAGAGACTTATTTTACATCTTGTAAATAGGGGCCTAATAGGTGATCTTTACAATCCACCATTTGTATATATTTTTATTGACGTTTTCTGCTTTCTGAAATTAAACATCACGAGAAAGAAGTTAATCGTTTGTTACAACATCAAAACCCATCCCTGCAAAGGTCAAACAAATGATGACGAAGAAGTCAAAATAAGACAAAACTGTATCTTATGTTTGCACAAATAAATCCTGTGTTAAATCAGAAGTGCTCTTGTCTTTTGGCCTATGCATTGATAAAATGGGAGAATAACATTAATAATCAAACTAAAGCACTACAGCTCTGCATCTACTGCAGATCTTCTATTATAATCAATCCATCTTTTTGGAGCTGTAGGTGGGAAGGGAAGAAATACGATTTTTTTTTTAGGTGTCCCCGGGCGGTTTTGTAATTTCATGCCTGTGTATGATAATTTTATGCTGTTCTGCCTCACGTAACTCAGAACTGCCAGAGTCTGACAGCTGATAAATATGATCTTTTCCACTCCGTGCACAAAAACCTGAAACGGAAAGGGGAAGGTGAAGACAACAAGAAGGGAATAGATACGGGGTTGGCGTAGTCCAAGGAGGAGTGTTGTAATGTGGCGTTCTGATGAAGAAGCTGGTCTCGGTAAGAGTGGAATGAATGGAGGTTTTTGTTGTCAGGGTAATTTCACGGTTTGCCCATGCGCTCAATTGAGACCATTTCAACCCCTCACTCTAAAGACAACGTCAAGGATCCTGCAGCACATAGGTCACATCAAATGACTTTAGAAACTTAGCAAGCATGCTTCACCTCCACTAATTTTTGACAGTGGAGGATCTAAAAAATTAAATTGAGGTAAAGTTGGTTATACACTCACCGGCCACTTTATTAGGTACACCTGTCCAACTGCTTGGCGCAAATTTCAAACCAACCGTCCATCCCTTTATGACCACAGTGTACCCATCTTCTGATGGCTACTTCCAGCAGGATAACGCAGCATGTCATAAAGCTCAAATCATCTCGAACTGGTTTCTTGAACATGACAATGAGTTCACTGTACTTAAATGGCCTCCACAGTCACCAGAGCTCAATCCAATAGAGCACGTTTGGGATGTGGTGGGACGTGAGATTCCCATCATGGAAGTGCAGCCGACAAATCTGCAGCAACCACGTGATGCTATCATGTCAATATGGAGCAAAGTCTCTAGTACCTTGTTGAATCTATGCCATGAATGATTAAGGCAGTTCTAAAGGCAAAAAGGGTCCAACCTGGTACTAGTAAGGTGTACCTAATAAAGTCACCGGTTATTGTATATTTGTCTTGTGCAGAGCTGTAGACAAGGCACAGGAGGCAGGAAGCTGGACCTCAGCGAAGACTCGTCAGTCCCTGGAGCATCACAGGAATCAGCCTCATGCTCTCCATTCCTACATGACCACCACAGCAGCTGCTTAGGATACGGCCTGGTCCAGGATATGGAAACCTTGGGATCATCTCGTCGCTGGTCTTGGATCGAATCAGTGGCGCTGCATAATCTGAGGGCCTCGGGATGAGTATCCCCAGGTGAAAATAGAACTATTTATATAAGCTTTAGGATGTACGTCTTAATAAAATACACGAAAAAATTACAGAGTGCGTATTATTTGAAATTTATTTAGTAGGTAATAATATTATGTAATACTAACAATATTAATAGAATAAGTAATATTATCCATTCATTTTCTTTTCAGCTTTGTCCCTTTATTAAACTGTGGTCACCGCAGTGGAATGAAGCGCCAACTTATCCAGCATACAGTATGTTTTCCAGCCGCAACCCAACACTGGGAATCATCTATACACACTCATTTACACACAAACACTAGACAATTTAGCTTACCCAATTCACCTATACCACGTTTCTTTCAACTTGTGAGGGAAACTAGAGGAAACTCACAACAACAAGGGCAGTAAGTAATATTATTTTAATCAAAAAATCATTCAAATTTATCTTACAGTAAATATGACAATTAAATTGTTCAGTTAATATATTTAATTACGAGCAACATTATTATTTTTATTTAATTTGTTATTCATTTGGTAGTAATAATGTAAAATTTGGAAGAGCCATGTGCGACGTCGTTGTACTAGTAACTTGCGCCATTTTCAAAATGCGACCGATGTGCTTGTACAGTCTTTTTGGTGAGTCGAGTTTATGATAAAGTACAAAAAAAAAAAAACATGCTTATATTATAACGCTGAGTGAAGAAGCCACGTTGGTCTGGTCTAAATGACGGGCGTTTACAGTTTACTGTAGCGTTAATTCAAACGGACTTACCGTTTGAAAGACACACATAAACACAGCAGCGAAAAATCAAGGGTGAAATCGCCACAGCACAGAAGAATCCATGCATGCACTGTCTTCTCTGAGGTAAAAATGAAAGTTGTGTTTGTCAGTTGTTGAAGTCATCTGATGGCTCATTGATTCGCTTGACAACTGAACGAAAGTTAGTTTTATAATCACACATTCTGACTGTCTCCTGAATGTAATTTCAGCTAAGTAAAAAATCATTTTAGCAGCCAATAAGTATCAAAGCAGTGTTCACGGTCAATTACACTCACCGGCCACTTTATTAGGTACACCTTACCAATGCCGGGTTGGACCCCTTTCTGCCTTCAGAACTGCTTTAATCCTTCGTGGCATTGATTCAACAAGATACCGTGAATATTCCTCAAAGCCTTTAGTCCATATTGATATGGTTGCTGTAGATTTGTTGGCTGCACATTCATGATGTGAATCTCTCCACCACATCCCAGAGGTGCTCCTATTGGATTGAGCTCTGGTGACTGTGGAGGCCATTTGAGAACAGTGAACTCATTGTCATGTTCAAGAAACCAGTCAAGGATGATTCACGCTTTTTGACATGGTGCGTCATCCTGCTGGATGTAGCCATAAGAAACGCCAAATTCTGACTCTACCATTTAAATGTTGCAGCAGAAATCGAGACTCATCAGACCAGGCAAAGTTTTTCCAATCTTCTATTGTCCAATTTTGGTGAGCCTGTGTGAATTGTAGCCTCAGTTTCCTGTTCTCAGCTGACAGGAGTGGCACCCGGTGTGGTCTTCTGCTACTGTAGCCTATCTGCCTCAAGGTTGGACGTGTTCTTCATTCAGAGATGCTCTTCTGCAGACCTCAGTTGTAACGAGTGGTGGTTTGAGTTACTGTTACCTTTCTAATAGCTGGAACCAGTCTGGCCATTCTCCTCTGATCAACAAGGAATTTGCGCTATCAGAACTGCTGCTCACTGAATATTTTTCCTTTGTCAGACTATTCTCTGTAAACCTAAGAGGTGGTTGTGCGTGAAATTCCAGTAGATCAGCAGTTTCTGAAATACTACCGTCTGGCACCAACAACTATGCCTTGTTCAAAGTCACTTAAATCCCTTTTCTTCCCTATTCTGATGCTCGGTTTAAACTGCAGCAGATCGTCTTGACCATGTGTACATGCCTAAATGCATCGAGTTGCTGCCATGTGATTGGCTGATTAGAAATTGGCGTTAACAAGCAGTTGAACAGGTGTACCTAATAAAGTGGCCAGTGAGTGTATATACCACTTTTTCCACATGTGGATTTTTGCGTTGGCACAAAAACCAAGTATAAAGATGTGTGACTAGCAGTTGTAAGTGAGACAGTAAGAACTTAAAAGACACGAGAAAGCCAGGGAGGTTTATTTAAAATGTCATCGCATGCGGGGAAAATGGCATCCATTGCTTCAGTATATGAAACTGAGCAGGCGGAGGAAAATAAAAGTGGTTGAAAAGCATTTCCAGATCCATTCAAGTGGGAAAACGGTTAAATCCAAAAATAACATTTCTCACAGCTATATTAGATGGAAGCATAAATGCTCACCCACAACAACAAACCAACTTTTTACCTTAAAAATGTTTGTGATTTTTCTCAACCACATGACAGAATAACATTAAAAAAATCCTTTGTTGTCAGTAACATTTGCACATAACTCTGACGGTGTTAGCGAGGGTGCTCGAATTCAATGGACTTTTAACAAGTGTCACGGTGGGACTATTTGTGCATCACATCAAATGCCAGCGCTTCTGATCACTCCTCTGACAACAGTTTTTAATGTCTCTGCGGTGACGTGTCGAGAGCACTCTGAGATGCAGTCGTCCCTTGGGAACGAAGAGGAGGATAACGCAGAAAATCTGCTCCAGTTTTTTCAAGTGCTTGATGTTTGAAGTGCAAAGCAGTCTTTTTTCCCTCTGTCCTTTGCTGAAAACATATTTTTTAAAGTATTTGATTTAGCCAAATAGTGCAGAATACATATTTTACTGGTCCCCGGGGAGGTAGCAGTTTATGACATGCGCTACTTGTTTGTATTTACATGTTTTCTATTATAAGTCGGGAGCTGGATACTGTGGGAGAGCAGTTTCTCTACCTCTGGGAGAACGGTATGAGAGAACAACTTAGCGCGGATGTGTGGTTGTTTACACTGAAATGTAAGAACAGTTTAGCTACATAGAATCAGTTATTTTTAGAGAAGCCTGCTTTCTCCTAACATGAACAACAAGATCTTATGTTTCAGGCTTTTTTGTGTGTGTGTGTTTTTCATTGGCTGTGTGTAGGGCTGTGCGATTAATTGAAAATGTATTGAAATTGCGCATGTCCATAATTCAATTCAATTCAATTCACTTTTATTTGTATAGCACTTTTACCATGTAGATTGTGTCAAAGCAGCTTTACATAAAAGATCATTGTGACAAAAACTGTGTTGTTCAGTATTTAGTGTTTAACGGTGCTTTCACACCTGCCTTAGGGTGCTTTCACATCTGTAGTTCGCTTCATTTGGTCCGGACCAAGCGCAATAAATGATACATTGTTGCTTCTTCTGCCGTCTTTGGGTCGTTTTCACACCACACTGCTGGCTTTGGTCCGAACCAGTTGAAACAAACCAAAATGCAGTCATCTGACAAAATCCACATCTCTCATTGGCCAGATGTTGTTGAACATATTTCCTAAACTGCTTATTGATTGGTCAGAATTAATGTGCGGGAAAATGCCAATGAACTCCCGCAGGTAAACAAAACCTTTTACTCTGGAGGGACGACTGCGCTGGCTGATTGTATCCCTGCTTTAGACAAACTATACATTACCAAAATGAAGTGCGGCCGCGGCTGGAAAACAGTGTTTAATGCATCACTCGTCACTTCAGGAGGAGGCGTGAATTAATTTAGCTAAACTGCGACATGGTCATCTTGCGGAAATATTACCAACGATCCATCAGGTAATGTTTTCCCCTCTCTCTCTCTCTGTTGGTAAAGCGATGTGAACAAATATTTTTCCTCCATATCCCATAATGCACAGCGCATCGGCCTACGGTAGCTGAATTAGTCCAAAACGCGCAGTACTTTTTGCGGTTGAACCTGTTTTAGCACGGATCATATTCTCAGCACAAACGAACCGCTCAAGGGTTCGTTTGAAAGCGTACCGAGACCACCTCTTCTAGCAGGTCTCAGTACGCTTATTTGGTCCGCTTTTGGTGCGCACTCGAGTACGATTGCTGCATTCTCACCTGCCCAAACGAACCGCACCAAAAGGAGAAACAAACTCTAGTGCGATTCAATCAAACTAAATAAGGCAGGTGTGAAAGCACCCGTATAATAATAAGCCCCAAATAAGCGTACCGAGACCTGCTAGAAGAGGTGGTCTCGGTACGCTTTCACACGAACCCTGGAGCGGTTCGTTTGTAGTGAAAATATGATCCGTACTAAAACAGGACCAACCGCAAAAAGTACTTTACCAAGAGAGAGAGAGAGAGGGGAAAACATTACCTGATGGATCGTTGGTAATATTTCCGCAAGATGGCCAAGTCGCAGTTTAGCTAAATTAATTCACGCCTCCTCCTGAAGTGACGAGCGATGCATTAAAACAGCCGCGCTTCATTCTCGAAATGTATAGTTTGTCTAAAGCAGGCATACAATCAGTCAGCCCAGTCGTCCCTCCAAAGTAAAAACAACAATTTGTGACTGCCGGTTTTGTTTACCTGCGGGAGTTCATTGGCATTTTCCTGCACGTAAATTCTGACCAATCAATAAGCAGTTTTGGAAATTTGTTCAACTACATCTGGCCAATGAGAGATGTGGATTTTGTCAGATGACTGCATTTTGGTTTGTTTCAACTGGTTCAGACCAAAGCCAGCAGTGTGGTGTGAAAACGACCCAAAGACGGCAGAAGAAGCAACAATGTATCATTTATTGCCCTTGGTATGGACCAAATGAAGCGAACTACAGATGTGAAAGCACCCTAAGGGTGCTTTCACACCTGCCTTATTTAGTTCGATTGAATCGCACTAGAGTTTGTTTCTCCTTTTGGTGTGGTTCGTTTGGGCAGGTGAGAATGCAGCAATCGTACTCGAGTGCGCACCAAAAGCGGACCAAATAAGCGTACCGAGACCTGCTAGAAGAGGTGGTCTCGGTACGCTTTCAAACGAACCCTGGAGCGGTTCATTTGTGGTGAGAATATAATCCGTACTTAAACAGGACCAACCGCAAGAAGTACTGCGCCTTTTGGACTAATTCAGCTGCCGTAGGCTGATGCGCTGTGCATTATGGGATATGAAGGAAAAATATTTGTTGACAGCGCTTTACCAACAGAGAGAAAGGGGAAAACATTACCTGATGGATCGTTGGTAATATTTCCGCAAGATGGCCATGTCGCAGTTTAGCTAAATTAATTCACGCCTCCTCCTGAAGTGACGAGTGATGCATTAAAACAGCCGCGCTTCATTCTCCAAATGTATAGTTTGTCTAAAGCAGGGATACAATCAGTCAGCGCAGTCGTCTCTCCAGAGTAAAAACGACATTTCGTGACTGCAGGTTTTGTTTACCTGCGGGAGTTCATTGGCATTTTCCTGCACGTGAATTCTGACCAATCAATAAGCAGTTTAGGAAATATGTTCAACAACATCTGGCCAATGAGAGATGTGGATTTTGTCAGATGACTGCATTTTGGTTCGTTTCAACTGGTTCAGACCAAAGCCAGCAGTGTGGTGTGAAAACGACCTGAAGACGGCAGAAAATGCAACAATGTATCATTTATTGCTCTTGGTACGGACCAAATGAAGCGAACTACAGATGTGAAAGCACTCTAAGGGTGCTTTCACACCTGCCCTATTTAGTTCGATTGAATCGCACTGGAGTTCATTTCTCCTTTTGGTACGGTTCGTTTGGGCAGGTGAGAATGCAGCAATCATACTCGAGTGCGCAGCAAAAGTGAACCAAATAAGCGTACCGAGACCTGCTTGAAGAGGTGCAATCTATTTTGTTTAAAAAATTAGCTACTTTGACCACTTGTGATTATGAATCTCTTTGTAGATTTTGATGGTTTTGAACTGTTTTGCTGTGGTGACCTTTACAGCAAACAGCGTTAATCTCTCAGTAGATGCACCCTCCTCCTTATTGAAAATGCTGTGAGTGTCATCACTCTCTCAGCTCGTGGATGAGGATGCTGGAAAGCCCAGCACAGGCAAGAAAAATGACACTCATTTTCTGTAAGGGGCTGCAGTCAGCCAGGAATGCATTTTATTCTATCGACACTGTCAGTATTAAGTTATTTCCCCTCTCTAAAAATGAGAAGGTTCATGAATACCCATTGAGTTTCAGGTACAGACCTTTTTTACCACTATGTTTTTCTTTTATGAGGTATTGAGAAACTTAAATCCACCTAGCAAAATCTTTTGCTCCTGAGATTGAAGTTGAAGGCAATGGAATTGATAAAAAATAATCCTAATATGTGGGCAGAATCCTCTGTGTTGTCATAATTAAGATATTGCAGTACTCCATGTGATGCAATAAAGTCATTCAAATACTAGTTCTAATGTGATTTTTCTGAGTGGGCAATGGATCAAGGCTTTTGCTCAGCTGTTAATGAAGTACTTCCTCACACAAAAGAAATCACAAATCTCACAGTTTGGATCACATTATGTTTTTTAGTCATTGATTGGACCATTTTTTGGGTCGACCAAATAGGGGAGGAGAAACATGTAGTTTGCTTTCCTTTTATCACAAAACCAGTGCTGCAAAAAACTTTTGGTTTGAACAAACAAAACTTAAAACTGTAATTTAATTAAAAATAAAATGAGGAAATAATCAGCTGAATAAAAATAAACTAAAATATTTAATACTGTGAAAAGTTCACTGTTACTACCACTGTTGCTGATAACACTACATGTATAAATCTAACATTGTAATTTGTACAACCCATATTTATTTTTAGTCCTATTTTCAATAAATCATTCAGTTATTCACTCATAATATTTCATGTTTCATTGCTAGATGATCATTTTTGAAGAATTATTCAATGGCATATTTTTGATGGCTGGTTGTCACCGTCTATAGGTTAAATAATGTAATTGTTGCCTACAACTTTCATTTTTAAGCATCAATTTAAATGCATATGACAGTGATTTTAATCTTTACCATAAACATCAGTGTTTTTTCTTCTAAACTATAAACTGTTATCACCGTACTTTTGTGTTATTTTACTATTTTTAACTTAATCTTAACTTAATCAAAAGACTAAAGACTGAAGGTTCAATTTTAGCGATCTAGGCGCAAAGTCTGAAGTGCAGTGCGTAAAAGCATTAATGTCGTGTCTGAATCCACGGAAAAATATGCTCTGCACGGCAGCACATGGTCTAACAGGGTTGAGCTTATTCTCTTAACGAGTTCTTGGTGTGTTTTGAGCATAAACTAATCAGATTCTCATCTCCCATTCCCTTTAAGCAAAAAAGTTAAAAGAAAAGAGATGTTAAACCATTTGTATGCAATTTATAAGATTTACACTAACATAGACAACACTCTAGAAAAAAAGAGTGCTTATTAGCTTTGCCTGGCTTAAACGCCAACACTAGAGTTATTGGTAGGCCCACACGGAATCTGCACGTGCAGAATTCCGCAGATTTCTGGAGATTTTTAGCCCATTATTAATTCTATTTATTTACTTGAGTAAATGTGTAAATCTGAATTTATTCAGTTTTTATTCTGTAATTTATTACGTTTTATTTAATATATTAGGGTTTTAGTTATGATACTCCGCTGGATACTGCCAAAATAATTCCGCAGAAATCCGCAGATTTTTACCAAAATTCTTCGCAGAAATAGCAAAAAAACGTCTGGTTTTTGGTTTGGCCCTGGTTATTGGTTTGCCTTCATTTGATTAATTATTAAATGTATTTTTGTTGCTTTAAACATGAATATTTTTTGGTTGTGCTCGTCTTTAATTAAGCAAAATAAAAATTAATTGTATGTAATATTTAATACAATCAAACAATATTTAAGGGCGAAGCAGTGGCACAGTAGGTAGTGCTGTCGCCTCACAGCAAGAAGGTCGCTGGTTCGAGCCTCGGCTCAGTTGGCGTTTCTGTGTGGAGTTTGCATGTTCTCCCTGCGTTCGCGTGGGTTTCCTCCGGGTGCTCCGGTTTCCCCCACAGTCCAAAGACATGCGGTACAAGTAAATTGGGTAGGCTAAATTGTCTGTAGTGTATGAGTGTGTGCGGATGTTTCCCAGTGATTGGTTACGGCTGGAAAGGCATCCTCTGCGTAAAAACTTGCTGGGTAAGTTGGCAGTTCATTCCGCTGTGGCGACCCTGGATTAATAAAGGGACTAAGCCGACAAGAAAATGAATGAATGAATCAACAAACAATATTTAACAGTTGTATTTCCCCATACTCTTTTTTTACAGAGAATAAAATGCTGGATTGCAAGACATTTTGGAAAAGTGTGTGGAGGTGCTGAAGGCATCTCAAAGTCTAGAGAATGAGAATGTTGCTGTCACACTCTGAGAACTGCACTGGCCTCAAGGGAAAGAAACCAAGTCAACACCGCGGGCAGCACAACTAAGGAGAGCTTCGCCTGCCTTGTTTGCAGAGGTATGAGACTCTCGGCCTGATGTGTTCTTCACAATCTACCACACACTCTGGACATATAACAGTCTCTTTGTGAATATCTGTGCAAATTACCTCCATAAACTGAACGGACAATCTCCAAACAACTTTTTCTTTAAAACGTATATTTAGAATGACGTTCTAGTGCACTCAAATAATGAAACTCCATTGTTTTACTGGTTCTCAGCTTTTTCTTTGACTTCTTTAGAGTATTACATCAGAAAGAATGGTTCTTCTTTAATCTGTCAAGGATACACCACACTCCACTGTTATGCCCACTCCACGATCAGTCTCCCGAGTATTAATTACCTGTACCTTACTCTCATTAACCAAACCTATTAACTCCCTGTACAAGCACACACACCTCACCTTCAGTCACCAGCTGGGTTTCAATCATCCCGGTTATGTGCATTTTGATGTATTGCAGGAGAAACGAGTGACGAAAAGGCCAAATTTCAAAATAAAAACCACCTATATTGCAAAAATAGTAAATGTAGCGAGATTTACACCCACATGACTAATCAGATCTCTCTTTTAAACTTGCCTTGTTTACTGTTGGTTACTAGGTTATCAATACTACAGCCAGCCGCTGTAATGCTGATGAAATACAGGGCAACGTTTTGAGCAATGGTGCTAGTTAAATGCTAGTCCCTAAATGGACAACCAGGTCAGTCATGCTGGTGCTGATGCCAGTCATGCTGGTGCTAATGCCAAGCTGGATGTTGCTGTACATCAGCTATTAACATGTACACCTTCCCTAAACCTAAACCACACCACCACAGTTATTAACCTCTACACCTTACCTAAACCTAAACCCAACCATCACAGACATTAACGTCTACACCTTCCCTAAACCTAAACCCAACACTTATTAATGTCTACACCTTCCCTAAACCTAAACCCAAACACCTCAGTTATTAACGTCTACACCTTCCCCAAACCTAAACCCAAACATAGCAGTTATTAACGTCTACACCTTCCCTAAACCCAAACATCACAGTTATTAACGTCTACACCTTCCCTAAACCCAAACATCACAGTTATTAACGTCTACACCTTTCCTAAACCTAAACCCAACCACCTCAGTTATTAACGTCTACACCTTCCCTAAACCTAAACCCAACCATCAAAGTTATTAATGTCTACACCTTCCCTAAACCTAAACCCAACCATCACTGTTATTAACGTCTACACCTTCCCTAAACCCAACCACCACAGTTATTTACGTCTACACCTTCCCTAAACCTAAACCCAACCATCACAGTTATTAATGTCTACACCTTTCCTAAACCTAAACCCAACCATCACAGTTATTAACGTCTACACCTTCCCTAAACCCAACCATCACAGTTATTTACGTCTACACCTTCCCTAAACCTAAACCCAACCACCTCAGTTATTAACGTCTACACCTTCCCTAAACCCAACCACCTCAGTTATTAACGTCTACACCTTCCCTAAACCCAACCATCACAGTTATTAACGTCTACACGTCACTAAACCTAAACCCAACCACCTCAGTTATTAGCCTATACACCTTCCCTAAACCTAAACCCAACCACCACAGTTATTAATGTACAGCCGCGAGTAGTGGAGGCTTTCATACTTGACACGGTCGTCATTGTACTGTTATTTGCAACCACAGGATAAATTTGGAGAAATCTCATAAAAACACTTGGTGTAAATGTTCGCTGGTAAGCATTTCCGCCATCTTTCCAAAAGATCTTATTGGTTAAATGGGGTTTCGATAACATTAAGTTACGGTGTAGATGTTAATAACTGATGTACAGCACCATCCAGCTGACAACATAGTTTTAACATGGCTCCATAACTTCAAGTTACGCCTCCAACGTACTTTAAGTTATGGCCCTAAGGCACCTTCATGTTACGCCACTGTCTTGCAGTCCGCAGACAGTTGTATTTTTTTAAGTTAATGTTATGATGTTTAAGACACTTTGGATTTTGTTCAATACCAAACCAAAAATGTTGGTGTTTAATGTCAGTATAAGGTTCTTGGATGAAGTGAAATTTTAGATGCATGATGTTTTTCGAAAACATGATGTTGCTTGAAATTGAC
Organism: Danio rerio; assembly: GCF_052040795.2. Classification (NCBI taxonomy): domain Eukaryota; kingdom Metazoa; phylum Chordata; class Actinopteri; order Cypriniformes; family Danionidae; genus Danio; species Danio rerio. The sequence goes on from NC_141025.1 coordinate 73,766,484, forward strand.
AATGACATTTAGCAGACATTGTATTATATTACACCATCTCGTAACTAAATATATGGGGTTGACGTTAGCTTGTAATTTGGCAAGGGGCATCTGAACACAATCCAACAAAATAATACCATCTAATGCTGTCATCAGTAACCTGCCCGACTGACACTGGCATTGCATAATGTCCTAACATTACATTAAATATTCAAGCAAATGTGAATGTCTTAAGACACATGACATGAGATATTCAGAGATAGACCACATAACAAAAGAACAACTGTACATGCGTATAGCCATCTCACTCATCAATATGGCCGCCATGAGCTCAGGTGGTACAACTATTGGCCCTGGCCCTGGCTCATCAATGTGAAGGGCGATCTCATCCTTTTTGCATCTCATCCCTCTCCTGCTTGATTAATTGGGTTACTAAAATGCCAGTTGAATGCATAATGCAAGACACCAACCACCAACACACACACACACACACATGCAGTCTTTTCTAAATAGCTTTCTCTTCCCTTTGAGTCTCTCTCTCTCCTTCGCTCTCCTCCTCACAATGTGCACCTCCAGCTTATTTGCATATACTTGATAGTCATGACAGGCACAGTAGGAGGGGGGGCTGGAGAAGGAGCACAAAATATGAAAAAACAATTTAACAACAATAATGATGCTGATGATAAAATTAATTATGCCCTGGGATAGTGAGATGGATGGATGATGAGGAGACGGTGAGATGAGGGTTTAATTTAATTCTGTCACCTCGTCGGTGTTCTGAGGAGCCTGTGGAAAAACCTCACCGAAACAAAAGACACTGACGCGCAGTACATAACATCACACTAAATTAGGTATATCAGTGTTCTTTTCACACTCACTCTCGGGTATGATTTGGATGGGTCCCCTAGTCATTTCACACATAGGATTGATTTGCATGGGTTTATATTTGATTAGTGAGTTGAAACAGAAACTTTAACATTATTATTATTCATTCATTTTCTTTTCGACCTAGTCCCTTTATTAATCTGAGGCTGCCACCGCGGAATGAACCGCTAACTTATCCAGATTTTTTTTTTTAACGCAGCGAATGCCCTTCCAGCTGCAACCCATCTCTGGAAAACATCCATACACACTCATTCACACTCATACAGTACGGACAATTTAGCCTACCCAATTCACCAATACCGCATGTCTTTGGACTGTGGGGGAAACCAGAGCCAATGTCCAATGGATGTTAAGGTTTTGACATCAGTTTGATTTGCATATTTAAACTCTTTGTTGACATCACAGTTTGATGTAAATTCACTGACTATACTCATCTAAAAGGCAAGGCAATGTGACATGTTTGGCGACTAAGACGAGGTGAAAGCGTACTCCTCTATAAAAAGGACAGGAAAAAAAAAGAAAGAAAATCTTACTTTGGAGTAGGACTACACTACCTGACAAAAGCTGCCTATCCAAGTTTTAGGAAAAAACAATATTAAATTGACTTCTAGTTGATCGTTTGATATCAGTGGCTTATATGAAAGACAAAGGCCTCTAGATTACTCGTATTTTACCACAATCAACTATAATCATGTCTTGATTTTTATTTATTTAATTAGGACAGTAAAGTTTGACTTTGTTTATACAAAAGTCACTTAACAGAAATAATGCCCAGTATAGAATATAAAGTCATGCTGCAGTGAAAAAAGAATGAATATCATGTATGACTCCCCTGAGCTTGGAGGGCTGCATCCATACATCTCTGCAATGACTCAAGTAACTCATCAATAAAGTCATCTAGAATGGCAAAGAAAGCGTTCTAGAAGGACTCCCAGAGTTCATCAAGATTCTTTGGATTCCTCTTCAATGCCTCCTCCTTCATCTTACCCCAAACATGCTCAATAATGTTCATCTCTTGCTTTCAGAAACTTTGATGTGGAGGCTGAAGTATGAGAGGGAGCACTATCCTGCTGAAGAATTTGCCCTCTCCTGTGGTTTGTAATGTAATGGGCAGCATAAATGTCTTGACACCTCAGACAGTTGATGTTGCCATCCAATCTGCAGATCTCTCACACACCCCCAATACAGAATGTAATCCCAAACCATAATGCTTCCTTCACCAAACTTGACTGATTTCTAAGAGAATCTTGGGTCCATGCACGTTCCAGTAGGTCTTCTGCAGTAATTGTGATGATTGGGATGCAGGTCAACAGATGATTCACAGAAAAACAATCAACCTTCTGCCACTTTTCCAGATGATCAACTAGAATGATCAAGTTATTATTTTTTACTCTTACAACTGAAGTCGACAACAAGACTTTTGTCAGGTAGTTTATATCCTGGTTTTCATAAAATATTGAGTAGCACAACTGTTTTCGACACTCTTTATAATAATCAACATAATAGAATTAACTGAAGACATCGAAGTCTGGATTAACGATGCCGAAAATTAATTGATCACAGAAAAAAATTATAAAAAAAATATTTACATAGAATAGAATTGCTTTAAAATGAATTAATATTTCACAAAATATCTTTGCGTTTTATCTATTAAATTCAGCTTTTCTGAGCAGAAGAGTTTTCTTTGCAAAAACCTTAAAAAATCCTAAAATCATATGCAATGTTTTCAAACTTTTGACTTGTTAATCTATTATAGTAAAGAAAAAAAAAATTTTACACATCCTTTAACCCCTTCAGACCTGAATTATGTTCCAAATTTCAGAAAAATGGGATGTCATGTGATGTCCATTGTAATGGACGCTGGGTCTGAAGGGGTTAAAGTAACTTTACAATTACACATCCTCTCAATAAAGCTATCCGTTTACGCTGGTTTTCTGAGATCATTTATAGCAAACTCCTGATAATTTTTCTTTTCCCAAAAATTATGAGAATTAAACGGCAGGGATTGCTTTCTTTGCAAGTTTGTGGAGTTTCACTTGTTCATGTGGTTGATGCCACCAATTAGCCCTTTAATGGCAGAGATAGAAACTTGTTAAAGATAATGAATTCAGGTGGAAAAGACTCATGCTTGTTTCATACAGATGACAAATTCAGTGTGCATTTGTTTTAAAATGATTCCGAGCATTAGTTGTAGTGGGGGAAATATGCACAGTATTTCATAGATTTTCTCAAAAGACATATTTCTAAAGGTGCTGTTGACTTGAAATTTGTACCGGATGTTAGTAACAACCAAATAAATCTATATATGCAAAGAAAACAAATCTAGTTAGTTTTCAAACTAAAATATATGTTATAAAAGGAAATGACACAGGGAAAAAGTATTGAACACATGAAGAAAGGGAGGTGAGTGAAAAGCCCAGACAGCAGCTGCTTCAATCCAACATCTACCAGGATACCAAGATAAAACCAAGGTGGACATTTCGGCAAGACAATGATCCAAAACACAGCCAAGGAAACTCTCAAATGCTTTCAGAGAATGGAAAACAATCTGTAGAATGGCCCAGCCAATCACCTGACCTGAATCCAATAGACAATACAAAATAAAGATCACATTTAATAGACGAGACCATCATTTTTAGATTTTTTTTTTTTTTTTTTTTTACCCAAATCTGGTTCAATCCAATGTCAACAGCTCCTTTAGAAATATTATTTCCTGGAAAAATCATGATGCGTTTAATACTTACTTTCCCCAATGTATATTTCTCATATCTGTGCTAAGATGCTGCTCTTTTTTTTCTTATATGTTTGTCAGTGACGTGGACTGAAGGAATCTATGCAGCACTGCATTCTGAATGCAGCACAGCCCTGAACATTACAAGACTCGCCAAATATAAAACATTGATTTAAGCTGTTTAGTGACCTTCTAGGCATCCCTTTTAAAAGTCCCTGACACACAATACCCTTCCAGTCATTTCAATTCCCTTCTGCCCAACCTCAGCAGTTGATTTACATATGATCTTTATGCAGGCTACGGCTATTAAGTTATCATTCAAATTATTTACTATTCACGTCACATTTTTGGATAGGTAATTCCCTCACCACGAAGGAGGGAATGAAAGAGTGAGAGAGGGAAAGAGGAAAGGGCAGAGGAAGAGGGATCATTGTATACGTAATGAACTAAATTGATTAAGGGCTCCAAAATCAATTGCTTCTCTGCCTGCAATGGAAATCTATAGTTTAATTTAGCATGGAGCTGCAAGCCTGTGGTTCAGCAGTAAATGAGGAAAAAAAGGGAAATAGATTTTAATTGCCATTAGATGAAGTACAGTAATAAACAGCAAGAAATGAAGAAAGAAAGGTTCAAAGGTAAAATAAAAGTAGAGAAGGTGTTTTGCAGGGGTTTACAAATTTGGTTCAATGCATGATATTGATCTCAAAATATTTTAAATGAATCCATAATTGTAATTTAGACTCAAAAGATTTAGGATCCTTTTCCAGAGATGTGTTGTGGCTGGATACGTGAAAAATGTGCTGGATAAGTTGGCGGTTCATTCCACTGTGGCGACCCCGGATTAATAAAGGGACTAAGCCGAGAAGAAAATGAATGAATGAGATTTAGGATCCATTGTAGCCCGGCTGGGATTGCGATGGGGGTAGTGAATAACCTGCAGTCTTTTACATCTAAGATACCACAACCACGACCCTTTAGGAAGGCACTAGAACCCTCACACTTTTGAGGCACTGGAACCCTCAATCTGTTCACGGTGTGTTTGTTCACTGCGGTGAGCGTAAACTTGGATGGATTAAACGGAGAGCACAATTTCCGAGTATGGGACACCAACACAGTGACAAAACACCAGCAAAAGAGCAAGGAATGGCCAAATTGTGTTTGTTTAATTAACCAGCTAAATCAACCCAAACCAACCCGACCAAACCCACCCACCAACCACCCACCCACCAAGTCACCAACCAACCCAAACCAAACCAACCAACCAGCCAGCCAACTAAACCGCCAACCAAACCAAACAAGAAAAAAACAACCAACCAACCACACATCCACACACCCACCAGTCAACAAACCCAAACCAAACCAATCCAACCTAAATCAAACCAAACCAAACCAACCAATATAATTACCCCAACCACTGGCCAACCAACCTAACCCACCCCAAACTAAACCAAATCAAACCAAACCAAACCAGGCAACCAACCAACCACCCACCCAACCCAAACCAAACCAGGCAACCAACCAAACCAACCAAACCAACCACCCAACCCAAACCAAACCAAACCAAACCAACCATCCAACCAACCAACCAACCAACCAACCAACCAACCAACCAACCAAACCCCCCACCCACTTACCAACCCAAACCAAGAAACCACCCAAACCACCAACTAAAACAAACCAACCAACCAAACAACCAACCAATCAACCTACCAAACCACACACCCACCAACCCAAACCAAGAAACCAACCAACCAACCAACCAACCAACCAACCAATCAAACAAAACACCACCCAAACACCCATATTATAAGCGAGTAAAAACAGTGTTTTTCTTACAACTTTTGCTGCATACTGGCGCTGAGACAGGCAACCCATGGAGAGAGAAAAGACCACTGACCCTTCTGCCCCAGGCCTGGGACCCAGACTCACTCCCACTGGAAGGAGGGAAGCATATTTTCCACAATCTGACAGAAATGAAGAGTCTGCTTGCTTTTTCATTGCCAGCAAAAGAACAGTTTTTGTTTTCCCAGAGATACTTATGATTGAAAGAAATCGGACATCTCATCAAATAAACACGATCATTTTGAGTAATTTAAACATTAATCAGAGATGATAAGATCAAGTCATCACAGCATTAGCTAGATAGTTGTTTCTGGTTTTTGTTAGTCCTAATTGATGTTGTTTTCAAATACAATAAATCCCTTAAAATACAATTTGCAATGGTGCTCTTTTATTTTTGGTTGGTGCTCCTAAATTTTTTCTGGTGCTCCTAAATATTTGAAGTTGGGAGCACCGGTGCTACCAAGTAAAAAAGTTAATTTAGAGCCCTGAACTATTCTGATGCCACTTTGTGGTGTGGCAGAAATATGAACAATGTCCTGAGTCGTAGCTGAGCACCACGGACAGCCGCCAACTTGAACGATCATTTTGGGCTTAGAATTCTAAAATCATGGCGCATGGCAGAGTGGCGCATCTGGTGTGCGACCCACCTTTAGAGTTTAGAAATATTAGGTAACAGATTGCCCTAAAATTATTAAGTAAGCTGAACTAAAATATTTCAGCAAAGACAAAAATTAATACCTTACTTACTCCCTGGGCCGATATATCGAAGTTGATCTTTAGCCGCACCATGTTGGTGTTTCGTAACATTTAATTTTTACGAGGTGGGTCGCTCAATGCTCAAACCCCAACCTGGAGGACCAGGACAGGTGGACTCAGGAAGAGTTCACAGATGCGAGTTCAGAAGACATCGTTCTAAACGTATCATAGTCTTACGTCAAACGAATCCGGGTGCAGACCATAAGTGCTACTGTGAAAGCACCCTCAATTTCAACATGCATGCAGTACATGTATCATACAAAGCATGCTGTAGCTGATTACCAGACAAGAGACCAGATTTATTTAAAACAAACGGATGCATGTATTAACAAGTTTGATTGAATGCAAATGGCATTTGAGTATTACCAAAAAAGTCCAGTGAACGGATATGAATCTTCCAGAATATTTTGAGTTATTATTGTACTACAGTGTAGATATTATTCCATATTTTTATTGGAGCTGCCCTTCAATTTTCTTTATACTTATCTATTTCCTCTTGCTTTTGTTTTGGGAATAGAGGCACTGAACTATTATCCTGCCGTGGTAAAATAAAAAGACACAATTTTCCAGAATGCTTTCTTATTCCATTCCATTCTTCAGCTTTTTTTTTTTTCTTCAGATGCTCTCATCTCCTTCAGCCCCCTAGCAACTCTTGTGACTAACGGCTTCCTTTTCTTATCTCTTTCCCTTCCATCCTCTCTCTCTTATTCTCTCCACCACCCTCCCTTTCTGACTTTCACTTCATCCTTCAAGTGAAGCAATCCCATCTTTCCCATCAAGACGTACAGCACATCTGCATTTGTGTCACGTGCCCACCAAAGGTTACATGGTCCACTTTCTTATCAGCAGCAGGCATTCTGGGATATCAGGGTGCTTGGGAGCTTAAGAGCTATCTCTAACCCATCCCCCCCCACAACCTGTATTCTGTTGACTGCTGGAAAAACGACCTCTGCTGACCTTGTTCTTTATTTATAGCCCTCACCAATATTCAGCCGCCCTCTCTCTTTACCTCAGAAGCTTCAAAGCGGTCTCTCTGTAGCTGGGCTTCCATCACACTGTTAATGCACATTTTGAAGAATCACATGTGAAACGAGTGAAGGAAACATCAAATTATGAACAAAAATCCTTTAATCCGCTAAAAAGTTTTAACGTGCTCACTTTTGGGCTTTAAAAAAGTGTTAAAGAATAGTTCACTCAAAAATGTAAACCTACTTACTGTACTTACTTACTCATCGTTATATAGATCCATACCTTTGTGAGTTTCTTTTTTTCTGATGTTTTTAAGAATTTAAGAAACTAATAATTATGGACTTCCATAGTAGGAAAAACAAATGCTATGTAAGTCAATAGATACAGGTTATTTAATAGGTTAAAGAAAGTCAAACAAGTTTGTGACAACTAAAGGGTAAGTAATTGAATTGAATTTATCGAATGGGATAGCCCCTTGAGATGAATCATCTCATTTTCGAGGGGGTCCCTAAAAGTTCACAAATCAAACAGAGTACAGCACATCATAAAGTACATACACTTGACAAGACAAACAAGCAAACAATCAAACAAGCAGCACACTCCACCTGAAACACTTCCCATAATCCGAAGCCTAAATAAGCAACAACACAGAACCAAAAGTACAAACAATTTGATATGCAAATAAATAATAAACATTTAACTTAATTTAATTTGGAGCCAAATCTTATGACATTCGCAGGTTGTTTCCAGAAGAGAAAATAAATTAGCCCTAAAAGACAAAGTGATTTAATTGATCTAAAAAAGGAAGGGAGATTGTTCCAGTCGAAAGGAGCTTTGTACCAAAAGGACCTACGGCCACTTTCTGTAGAAATTCTGGGAACCAAAAAATAATTCTGTTGCACATGACGAAGCGAATATGATGATGTAAATGGAACAAAAAACTGCTTTAAATAAGAAGGTAAATGAAAGTAAACACATTTAAAAAGAAACAAATACCAATGATACTGTCTGCGGAACTTAGGTTGAAGCAAAGTAAATAGTCCCCTTCTCACAGTAATACCACTAGATATCCATATCAGATTTTCGGAAAGACTTTAACCAGTAATTTAAAAATGCTCTGTTCACATGGAATTTTGCATAATATAATATAATATAATATAATATAATATAATATAATATAATATAATATAATATAATATAATATAATATAATATAATATAATATTTATTATAATACACATTTTTGGGGAATCTCCTCATCTACCACCAGTATGCAGCATCCACCTGGATGATGCGACGGCAGCCATATTGCGTCAGACCGCACTCCACACACTAGCTGATTCGAGGAGAGGAGACAATGATAAAGCCAATTATAATGGGGATGGTTAAAAGGCCATGATGGACAAATTTGGCCAGGATGCCGGTTTTAAACCCCTGCTCTGTTTCGAAGGACATCCTCGGATTTTTAACGACCATTGAAAGTCAGGACCTCGGTTTAACGTCTCATCCGAAAGACGTCTCTCACTGAGAAGTATAGAGTTTTCATCAATATACTTGGGCATTAGGACCCACACAGACCACAGGTTGAGCGCCCCCTAACGCCCCTTCAGGCAGCAACCTAGCTTTCCCAAGTGGTCTTCAATCCAGGTACGGACCAGGCACAGTCCTGCTTAGCTTCAATTGGCAACCCTTTAAGAGTTGCAGAGAGCTAGCTGCCGCCATATGTTAAAATGTTTTATGTAAAGCAGAATTTCCGAGTATCGGACACCAACAGATGGTGACAAAACTCCAGCAAAAGAGCAACAAATGGTCAAACTATGTTTGTTTAATCAGCCACCCAACCAAACCCACCAACCCCAACCCAACAAACCAGCACCAACAAACCAAACCCCAACCCAACTCAAAAGCACCATTCACACATTCATTCAAAAATACCACAAATTCTGACATTAATATCCAGTTATGACCTCTAAACGGCTTAAATAATTATTTTTATGAGGTTTTTAGCCTTAAATGGATAGAACATTCATTCATTCATTCATTCATTCATTCATTCATTCATTCATTTTCCTTTCACTTAGTTCTTTTATTCATCAGGGGTTGCCACAGCGCAATGAACTGGCAACTTATCCAGCATGTGTTCCTTCCAGCCGCAACCCAGTCATGGGAGACACCCATACACATTCACACACATACACTTTGGCCAAGTAAGTTTATTCAATACACCTATAGTGCATGTCTTTGGACTGTGCAGGAAACCAGAGCACCTGGAGAAAACCCACGTCAGCACGGGGAGAACATGCGAACTCCACACAGAAATGTCTGCTGGCCCAGGTGGCACTCCAACCAGTGACCTTCTTCGCTTTGTAATGTTCATGAGAGAAGCAAGACTCGGCCATGAGAATGTGAAAGTGGAGTGTATATAGTCCATGTAATCAGTGAAAACGAGCTACAGCTGTGTCTGTGTGTGAATGTCTGGATTACTGTCAGCTGTTGCAGGGATTGATGAGTGCAAAACGTTCTGGTAGTTGTAGTTCGTTTAGAAAAACCAAAGCAATCTCCAACAGAGAAAACTCCACAGACGATCACAACAGTTAAATCCATGCAACTACAGTCAGCTGCTCTAATGACTTAATGGAAATGCCCCTAATTTGAATTTCTTTTCTTTCTTGCGAACCTTTATAAGATTTTGATTAGGATAGATTCCCACATACTAAATAGAAGCAAAAAGAATATAGTAGGGAAATTTAAGAAGAAAGTTGGAAGTGAAAAAAGGACAAGGTAAAATTGCATGAGACCCAACCCTGATAAGACTCGACAAGAGAGAGTCATGAGGGAAAAGTGCCATCAGTTTTCCCCCCACCTCTTTCCTGATACAACAGACAAACAGATCAATACTTTGCTGTTTTTCCCCCACACCCATCCACTCACTAGCAGCGCACAAACCAGCCACATACCATAATGCTCAAGAAGAATGAGGGTACGAGTTAAAGGGGAGCAGGGCAAACATTTGACAGAACTAATGTATTTAATTTTAGATCAAACCAACCACTTTATATTGTCAGAGCATATGCTCAAGGTTGCAAGTAGACAGTATTGCACAGTTTTAAATCATGGTCTTGAACTACAATAAAACAGCATTTCTTTTAGTTTTTACTAATCATTAGTGGACATTGAGAAATGTCTAGCATTAAATTACAAATCAAATGCTTCAATGTGTAACTGAAATATGATTGTAATGTGCCGGTGCGCAGAAAGCCATTTCTGCGTTTCTCACACGTGGCTTTCCTGATCCCAGTTATTTACATGCACGCCGATATGCATCGAAATGCAAGACTAAACTTAAGTTTATATAATATGATGATGTTAGGCAATGCAGTGGCGCAGTAGGTAGTGCTGTCTTCTCACAGCAAGAAGGTCGCTGGTTCAAGGCTCAGTTGGCGTTTCTGTGTGGAGTTTGCATGTTCTCTCTGCGTTCGCGTGGGTTTCTCAAGGTGCTCCGGTTTTCCCCACATTACAAAGACATGTGGCACAGGTGAATTGAGTAAGCTAAATTGTCCGTAGTGCATGAGTGTGAATGAGTGTATGTATATGTTTTTCAGAGTTGGGTTTCTTCTGGAAGGGCATCCGCTGCATAAAAACGTGCTTGATAAGTTGGCGGTTCATTCTGCTGTGGCGACCCTGTATTAATAAAAGGACTAAGGGTGCTTTCACACCTACACTTTTGTTTCGGAATGTGTCTCGATTGCCCAGTTAGCGCGGTTAATTTGGCATATGTGAACAGGGTAATCGCACTCTGTTCCGCGCCAAAGTAATCGCTTGAATGAGGTGGTCTCGGCTCGATTGAAACAAACCCTGGAGCGGTTCGATTACAGTGAGAAAGTGATCTGATCCGAGCGCGGTTATATCACAGTGTTTTATGGATATGTAATAGGCTTACGGCTATATGAAGAGAGAATTATGAGTAGGGCGGGAAGTTTCGTGAGTATCCGGATGCCCGCAAATGAGTGATAATCTCCCGGTAATCTCGCGTCTCCCTCCCGGTCCTCAAATAGGCATCGTCGCGCACCCTTCTCACCCCTCCCCACCGGATTTCTCCTCAGACACGTTGCGCGCGCACCCTGTCAATCACTATCAAACCACCACCTCTCCTGACAGCTGAGCGGGACGCTGCAAAATAAACCCTGACACTCTGACCAATGTGAGGAGAGTTTACTCGCACGTGACTTGTTTTAGCTATTTTGGTCCGATTAGAAACTTTGCAGTGTGAAAGCGAACCGCTCCAAGAGCAAACAGCAACAAAGTAACATTTGTAATCTCTGTTTCGGAACAACTGAATCGATTCACAGGTGTGAAAGCACCCTAAGTGGAAAATGAATGAATGAATGAATGAATGAATGATATTAGCATGTTATTAGCATGGCAATGAAGCAGAAAGGAGGGATAATGAGTCAGGGTGGTACCTTTTGACTTTATAGCATTCATTCGGGCCATGAGTCTGGTCTAAGAAAACAGATAATTCTATAGAACTGTCATAATCATTATTCATGCAAAAGACTTGGAAAATTACTCCAGTTGTGCCTTTACATTGTTTTTCAGTTACATTTAGAATTGATATCTGATATTTATTTAGAATAATAATTGTATAATAATGGTAACACTTTACAATAAGGTTCATTAGTTAATGCATTTAGTAACATGAAGTCATCATGAACAACACATGTACAGCATTTATTAATCATAATTGAACATTTACTAATGCATTATTAACATTCAAGTCCATACTTGTTAACATTAGTTAATGCACCATGAGTTAACATGAACTCACAATGAACTACTGTATTTTCATTAACTAATGTTACTTACATGAATAAATACTGTAGTAAATGTATTGTTCATTGTTTGTTCATGTTAGTAAATGCATTAATTAACATTAACTAATTGAATCTTATTGTAAAATGTGACCATAATAATAATAATAATAATAATAATAATGATAATAATAATAATAAAAATGATAATAATAATAATAATAATTATTATTATTATTATTATTATAAACTTGTTATTCATTCATTCATTCATTCATTCATTCATTCATTCATTCATTCATTTTCTTTTCGTCTTAGTCCCTTTATATTTATTAAAAATAAATAAATATATTTAAATGTATTTATAATAATTATTGTAAATGTATATATTTAAAATATATATATAAATATTTATAATATATATAATGTCAACCACCTAGTGTCTTTATTTCTTGGAGGAGTCGGTATCGCCCATGGTGCCATTTAAACTAGAAGCGCCACTGCACACATGAAGAAATGAAGGTGATTAGACCTTTTATTTATCTGGACACACTGTAAGAAAGCAAGCAAGTGCCCCATAGGAAGAGATCATTGTCATGGCTGCTGATTTGGACTTGAGCCTGAAACATATTACTACATTCACCCTAAATCCATTCCTTTAACACACACAAATGGATTTTTGAAATGAAGATTGACTAAAAATACAGACTCCACCCTCCCTCTGAGCCATCTCCACTTCTATTCAGAGAGCTGGGATGAATAGTACCTTTGGGAGTCTCTGGACAATTTTTATATAGGATTAGAAAACAAAAATCAATATTTAATTATCTGTGAACCTTTTTTGTCACTGCATCAAGCTGCTGTGGTTGCACTTTTTTGGTAACCAAAAGAATGAGAAGGATCTGGCTGCAGACTTGCACTTGCACTCTGACACATGCAGTTTCTCTGCAAGTGACGTCGTTCGCCAGGGTGTCTTAAAATATCTTCAATTTCAAAGACTACCTTTTAGGCCTTAAAGAGTCTCTTAATTCACTGAAATAGTGACTTGTAAGTCTTAACTCATTTTAAACAGGTCTTAAAGGGCCACGAAACCCCCTTGTTTCAGCAGGGTGTTTTCACACCTCTACTTTGGAAAAAGCCACAAAAGTGGGCGTGTCCAGCTCTGTTTAGGGGGGAGTGTCGGAGGAACAAAAGAGGGATGGAGTGGGAGTGTCTATTTGACCACGCGCCGAGTTTCAGAGTCAAAACACACACACACACACACACACACACAGGGGAGAAAGTGACTGTGTTTACATGGACATCTGTAATCGAATTATTTGACAAATTATTAAATGTTGGACTTTAACTGCAGTTTGGCTCTTTCATTCAGGGAATTCATTCATGCCCCTCTTGACAAACGAGATATTTGATTCAAGGAACTGCTCTAAGCGTGTATTTGTCATCTAATGTTTGATACCGTAGGCGAATGAGAGAAAAAAAAAACATCAGCATTTCTCTGTAACTTAGATGCACTCGGCAGGTAAGCCGCGTGTGTTATTCCGTTCACAAAATGCGGTGAAAATCCTCCACGACGGTAATAGTTTGGTTATGGGGCTAACATGTTTACACTCGGTGCAATAGTTAGTTCGATAAGACAACAAACAAAGAGCACTGGTCACTCACTTACCAAATCTGTAGAGACAGGACAATCCACAGCAACTAGAGCCGCGTCTTTATTAAGAGAAGACTACAAGCGAATCCGGATATCCATTTGCAAAAGAGAAAAGCTCTCGGGTAAACAATGTTCCTAGACACGCTTGTCTTGCCAACACAATGTGGCGTCTCTCTGCCGTATACACTGTAACATTAATGAATATTAATGAAGTTGCACAATAGAGCGCTCTGATTGGTTTGAACCAAGCCTTACTTTTTTGAACCAAGCCTGCATTAATGCAGCATACTCTGAGACGTAATACGGTACACCCCGGTGCAGTCGTCCAGTCTACACGCTGGAACACACGCTAAGATCTAATGGCCATGACGAAGCTTTAAAAGTCTGTTTCAAACCCGAAGTATGAATTTGATCGAAATAACGCAAAAACGACCACATATACGACTGTCAACAGCTCAAAAATGTGTTTTGGTGTTTCGAGACCCTTTAATTTTCTGATGAAGCTACCCAAGCACCTGTATACAGCACACAGTCACCAACATTACATCTCAATAAAACTTTTAACAAAACTCTATTTACAACTCTAGTGCAAGAAGGTCATTGGTTGGAGTCCTGGTTGGACCAATTGGCATTTCTGTGTGGAGTTTGCATGTTCTCCCTGTGTTGGTGTGTGTTCCTCCGGGTGCTCCGGTTTCACCCACAGTCCAAAGACATATTTAGCAATATGGATCATCACAATAACATTTGTGAGTTCTCCATGTATTTATACAATTATTTCACATGGTATATGTGTGAAATTTTATTCAGGATAGTTTTAAACAGGTCTTGAAAAGTCTTAAATTTGACTTGGTGAAACCAGCAGAAACCTTGGTTGTAATCAGCCTCCAATTTCTGCTACCTACCACGTCATTTGTAATCAGCAAAAATTGTTCACATTGACAATGGAGAACAATTCTCTATTCTCTCCTTAAAACCCATGACTGCTGTGCCCTTGAGCATAGAGGATTGTTCCCCCAAAAGCGAAAATGTACTCACCCTTCACTTGCTCTAAACCTGTTTGTGTTTCTTTATTCTGTTAAACAGATAAGAAGATGTTTTAAAGAGTTGAAGACTACTGTAATAGTAGTTTTCAACTACTTCGTACGAATTAGCCACTAAACTGCCAAAACGTAAAATACTTACCTTTTCTCGTGAGATCAGGCTAGTAAGAACAGCTGATGGTGTCCATAGCAATGACAATCGGCAGTGGAGGACGAGCTCACAAATGCATTTAAATCCATAAACAAAGCAGCACGCGCCACATTTTCAACGTGGTTTTAGATGTGATATGAGATATAAAGAGTTAACCTGATACAGTACAAGCGGTTACAAGTAACAAAACACAATTAAATACATCATTTGCAAGCTGGAGAAAACAAAGAGGCAACCATTTAAATCACACCTACTTACACTTGTGAAATGGAGGAAGAAACTGATCCATGAACTGTGTACTGATAAAATTTCTGTCGAGCTCTGACAAAGTCCCACACATCAATAGTCTTTTCTGATCCTTTCTTTAACAAACGGCCGATGAATCCCCCGTTATAAGCGTGTAGCTTACAGAAGCATTCAAACAGCATAAGGCTGGGCTATAATGCTGAGGTTTTTGCAAAAATAAACCTCAGCCACTGACTCTTCAGTTTTCTCTTTGGGTAAAGAAAATAACACTCAACTTACCTCTCACATTTCCAACAATATTCAGCTGGGCACAGCATCTTCGTGACTTGTCTTCCTCTTTTTCTTTGCTACTGTGTTTGTGGGCGGGGCCACAGGTTTCAATTTTCCTCGGATTTGTGCGCGCAACATTTGGGCGGGGCTTAAGTTTCGAATTGAGAACATGCCGAAACGGCTAAAGACTTGTTATCAAGACGATTCATTTGAAGCACTATGAGTCGACTCTTTTATAGATGAATCAATAGTTTTAAACACGGTGCACTTTCAGATTTAAGCCTTAGCTGGATATTTCACTTGATTTAACAGGGGCTCTTTAAACATTTCAGAACTCTTAATCATTGACTTATTATTAACACAGTAACTGTCAGTCTTTTCAACACTAAAACAAATCTCCTCCCTCAGATAAGAGATGTAAGCACACACAACATCTGCTAATGACAACAACAATTTGTTGTGACCTAAATGGTGTTGGTTTTGCACGGGGCCTGTGAAATGAAAACAAGGGCCAATTGTGGGAACACAAGAATTAAAAGTGTTTCCGTGTTTGCTTTGACAACCCATAAAAGCCTTGTTAAGTTTTGCTAAATGTATTTGAGTGGTGAGGGGCCAGCCATTAAACACACCACAAGAGCTAATAAATGCATTATTTAAAAGCGGCACTCCAATTACTAATTGATTAGAGCAGAGCAGGCCTCATCAATAAAGCATGAGGTAACGGCTTCAAAACCAAAACAGCCATGACTAATACATGAAAGGGCCTTAAAAGAGATAACTTATACCTTATTTAGTCATTAATGTTTTAGAGAGAGCCAAATTTGACTTTTGAAAAAACTGCTCCTTATCTTTTTGAAGCCATCAATTCACAAGAGTTTGCCAGAGATTTACATGTACATATCAGTGTTTTGACAGTAAAATTTTAAGATTGTCTCCTCCATTTGGCCTCTCTCACCTTTGCAGTCCCGCAATCAAACTCCTCGTTCTTCACCCAGGGCCCTATCATATACCCGGCACAGTGCTTGATATTTATGTATGTATATTTGTTATGCAGTATAATGCGTCACTTGTGAGGTTTATTTATACGATTTGATGTTTATGAATACGTTTTAATTGTGAATTATGTTGTTTTTTTAATTATCTGGTAACACTTTTTACTAACACAGGCTCATTCTGAAAACGTACCCCTATATACCTTTCTGGAGAGCGCCAAATACATCCCAGGAGCTACGTTTTTTTAGTTTTTGTTTTCGCGAATCCACCAGAGGACGCTGTGTACGTTTTTTTCAGATCTCAAATTTCTCTCGCAAGTGCTATTTGTGCCTGCTCTTCTCGCAAACTCCACCAGAGGCCGCTGTCTACTGACTGACTGACCAACCAATCGACTGGCCCAACCTCCTTCCCTAAATCTACCAAGCAGCAAATTAGTACTTTATTGAAATGTGTTAGGTAATGAATTGAAATCAAACTTCTTTAAATAAAACAGTGGCAATTTCGCTACATGAATAAAGCATGTTATTATTTGCTGTTATTATTTATTGTAAAAAGATATATGAGAAGTCAAAAAAAGTGTGCAATTCCAACATCTGACAAGTACAAAATCTCTTCAGCTGAAGAGTTCAGGAGCCCTGTAGAAAAGTCTTAAGGCACCGTAGCTGAGCTTGACTGCACATGATGGTCAGGTTGCTTCATTGAGATGACATGGTAAGTGACTGACGGGTATATCTGAGCATTCAGTTATGAATGTTCTGACTTTAGACAAGGAAACATCAGGTGGGATACTGAGAATGTTCACATAACCTATCAGCCTAGAAACTAGCAATTTTTCAGTCCTCATCGGTCTTGGTACACAGTGTAAATGTAAATACAGAAGAGTCAAACTTACAAAAAAAGAAAAGAAATAAGTCTATGGTCATTTTTTAAGTGAGATGCTAATGGGCTAATGTGATTCAATGATCTATGCTAAGCTAAGAGTTATAAAAAATAATAATAATCTGCCATTATGCTGATGCATTGGCATTTGTATGGGTAGCACAATCTCAATTGAATTTAAAGTGACAGTCACCAAAACAACAAAATTAGGATTTGAGGCTAAAATGGGCAGTTTTATTGCACTTAAACTCTGCGGACCCGGTGACGTCATCGACTTTCGCTTTCAGATTTAAAGGGCTAGCGTTGCACCAGACCCCCGTAAGTGGTGTCGTTTGAAAGTGCAGAATCTATATTTTATGGCCATATGCATCACTTTGGTATTTATCCTACTGTATAAAAGTTATTTACACTTAAATACACAGTATTTTGGATACCCGAGCTGGGTATTTTACATTGGTTCATTTTCATATTTTGTTATATGACACATGTACAAGTTATAGCTCAAATGAAAGCTCTTGCCGGTGCTCATACAGTTCTAGCATTCTTTTCACTGAATTATATTCATATGCCAAACAGTTGTTGAATGAATTGTGGTGTTTCCATGGTGCAGAAATGTAAACAATACATTTATGATCAATAAGCAGCCCCAGATAGCACAGACAGCTGTCATCTCTTACCTTATGCTGTGCCCTTCAGGGCCATTCTCCTCTGTTTTTGAGGTGATGTGCATAAGTAATCCTTTTATATGTCTGATGTGGTCCAAACACAGTGAATTATGTTTGTTGAAACAAAAGAATAGTGAAATATGAAAACAATGATCGGTCCCTGTGGCTTGTACAGCACCTCTCATCAGTTGGAATGCAATAACTTTTGCATAGATTATGGTAGAGACACTTTTTCTTTTTTCCTATGATTACAGACATGTGCATGAACCACCAAAATGAATTACAGCACGCTAGACCACACAGAACCTAAAAGGTAAACTTTCAAATTTGAGTTTATAAAAAAAATACAAAAAGCGCCTCTTTTTTTAGGTGTTTATTATAACACAGACGACATATACAGTTATTTTAAACACTTTCAATAGTGTTTTATGAAAATTCAAAGGGTTTTCTTTAAAATGATACCAAACTTTTGCATTTACACCTCTTTATGTGGATTTGGGAAGCTTTTACATTTGGGTGGGCAAAATACAGGCGGAAATCCCCAAATAGCAGCAGTTTAAGTGGTTAAGTTATAAAACATAATTTATAGGGTATTTAGAGCTCAAACGTCACATACACACTTTAGGGGACATTATAGACTTATTTTACATATTGTATGTAAATGTTTGCAATACTTTGTCTTCAGATAAACACTTCCCCCCTTCTTACTCTACAAGTCTTATCCTCATTTTTTCCCCTTCCTCTGTCTGCTGCAAGACATTTAAAACAATTAATTACCAGCTCCTCATTCCACCTCTACTCCCCTTGTTCAGTCCTCCCAGTGTAGGGAGGGGATGTAAGCAGCAATAAAAAGGCATTTATTGGAAGGCCTGTCGGTTATTAATATGTAAATTAAATCATCACAGCTGTTTTATTTTCAATCAAGGCAAGCTGAAGGGAAAGTGGAAGTCATGTGATGAACCACAGGCACTGTGAATTTATTTTGGCCACCTTCATTAGAGTATGAGCACTCTCCACCAAACCCACCACTTTTCATTCTCCTGATTTACATTGGCTTATTTCAGTGTGCTAAACTGCTAACATTGAAAAAAAAAAAACATCTTAGTCATATCTTGTTGATTTGTCATGTTTTATTATACACATTCCATTTTTTATCTTCACTAACATGACTAACTTTATGTTTATATTTGTTTACATTTACATTTATTATTGTGCACTTGATATAGTGAATGCTAAGTCCCAGTTAATTTAATACCTTGGCTGTTTCTCAAAACCAAGAACACAGAGAGCGGTTTTGTTAAGTTACCTCAGAAGAACAATCTCGAAGAACGAGAAATGAGATGCCGAGTTCAGTCTGACGGTCACAAGACCTTCTTTCATTGTAATGGAAAATAAATTAAATGTTTACAACATTTAAATACAGATTTAATTTAGTTCTTTAACAATATATACACTCACCAGCTACTTTATTAGCTACACCTTGAACTGCCTTAATCCTTCGTGGCATATAGATTCAACAAGGTACTGGAAATATTCCTCAGAGATTTTGGTCCATACTGACATGATAGCATCACGCAGTTGCTGCAGATTTGTCGGCTGCACATCCATGATGTGAATCTCCCATTTCACAACATCCCAAAGGTGCTCTATTGGATTGAGCTCTGGTGACTGTGAAGGCCATTTGAGTACTGTGAACTCAAGTAGGCTCAGGTAGGCTGTGGCATTGACACGATGCTCAATTGTTACTAATGGGCCCAAAGTGTGCCAAGAAAATGTTCCCCACACTATTACACCACCACCACCAGCCTGAACCATCGATAAAAGGCCAGATGGATCCATGCTTTGTTGTTGTAGACGCCTAATTCTGACCCTACCATAAAATGTTGCAGCAAAAGTCGAGACTCATCAGAGCAGGCAACGTTTTTCCCATCTTCTATTATCTAATTTTGGTGAGCCTGTGCAAATTGTAGCCTCAGTTTCCTGTTCTAAGCTGACAAGAGTGGCACCCGGTGTGGTCTTCTGCTGCTGTAGCCCATCCGCCTCAAGGTTGGACGTGTTGTGTGTTCAGAGATGCTCTTCTGCAGACCTCGGTTGTTACAAGTGGTTATTTGGGTTGCTGTTGCATTCCTATCAGCTAGAACCAGTCTGGCCATTCTCCTCTGACATCAACAACGCATTTGTGCCCACAGAACTTCCACTCACTGGATATTTGGTCTTTTTCAGACCATAAACACTAGAGATGGTTGTGTGTGAAAATCCTAGTAGATCAGCAGTTTCTGAAATACTCAAACCAGCCAATCTGGGACTAACAACCATGCCAAGTTCAAAGTCACTTCAATTCATTTAAAGTCGCTTCAGAACGCATATTGAGAAACACTCCTTGATTACCTGCTTTAGGTCTGTTTAAATGGGGTTGGAGCTTAAATCTGCTTTTTTAACTTTTATTTTTGTTACTTAAATAGTGATTTCACTATACGTTGAATTTTAATATCTATTCTATAATATATGATTATGGTCTATTAATATAATTGTGAAACTCATTTGATCAGCTGAGAAACATTGATTCCAACATTGATCAAAATTCCCTAAAAGACTATTAAACGTTTTCTTTTGAGCTAAATTAACCTGATTCCACCGCAATATTATCTGATACCATTATTAAGAATCAGATTTGGACTGAAGGTGACTACGTTTACATAGACAATAGTAATCAAATGATTTGCCTTAATATGAATAAGACAATGATATGATTAAGATGTTTACATGAGTTGCTTTTTGAATGTTCCTTTCATGATCATGTTTTACACGTTATAGCACATCATTTGATTTAACGTCATTGCGTCAGCATGCTATCCAAAGTTTCCTCTGGAGTTTCATGAAATTTCAGGTGTCTCATTTTTAATTTGTCAACTTTAACTGCGGTTCCGCACTTTCACTTTCATTTAGGAACATTTCATGCATGCCGCTCTGTTTCAAACGAGATATTGGATGGGATAATGAACTGATGATATCATGGAGACGCAATGGAGTTAAACAAATTATGTGCTATAACATGTAAATCGGGATCATAAACAGAACAATCAAAAAGCAGCTCATGTAAACACCTTAATCATATTATTGTCTTATTCAAATTAAGGCAAATAATTTGATTACTGATGTCCATGTAAACGTAGTCAATATTCCTTAGAGGTGTGAACCTACACTGGTCTCACGGTTCGCTTCGGTTATGATAATCATGCCATCGATTCAGTTTAATTCGATATCTCAGTGCATTACGGTGCATTGATGATGCTTTCAGTACAGTTTTATATTTTCTTCACAGCAGCAATTCTTGAATTAAAATGTATGAATATATTTATATACTATTTGTAATACAATGTTGTAATTTAATACAAACAATCATAAATATAAAATGTACCTTTAAACAACACGACCATTTATAGCAATTAAAATAAACAAACATAAATATCCCGCTCCCTTTCTGATCCTTGCCTAGTTCTTTTAGACCCCTTTGATTGGTCACACCCACAACAAAAAAGGCTGTGATTGGCTATTGCGCTCTGCGCTCTTCACAGATGATGACACTGATAAGCGCAAGCAGCATAGGCGATCACAGCTGATCCATGATAGACACGGTGGAGAAAACTCTGCAGGCATCCGCTCGTGTCTGTATCCAGAAGTATCGCTGTAAAACAGCTGAGAGGAGAGGAAAAGTCACACCAGCAGGTCAAATGAGAGAGAGAGAGAAATAGAGAAAGCAATGGAGTACTTTCATCCTCTCAATCACAGTGAAATAGAGGCTTCTGCTGGTGAAAGACTCTCCAGCAAACACACACGCAGTGAAATTGTGCACAGTTTCTAAGTTTTAAGTAGTTGGAGCATTGTAAATACTCGCGCTCGCCTCCCTCGCCAATAAAAGACGTCAGTACGCAATAACCGGTTATGTTTATTACTGAACCGATACTGTATTGTCCGCGTGTGCATCGCGGTGCACCGGAGAAACAATTAATTTTGACACCCCTAATATTCTTGGTAGGGGTGAGGCAGTGGCGCAGTGGGTAGCACGTTCACCTCACAGCAATAAGGTCACTGGGTCGCTGGTTCGAACCTCGGCTCAGTTGGTGTTTCTGTGTGGAGTTTGCATGTTCTCCCTGCCTTCACGTGGGTTTCCTCCCGGTGCTCCGGTTTCCCCCACAGTCCAAACACATGCGGTACAGGTGAATTGGGTAAGCTAAATTGTATGAGTGTGTGTGTGAATGTTTCCCAGGGATGGGTTGCAGCTGGAAGGGCATCTGCTGCGTAAAAAACTTGCTGGATAAGTTGGTGGTTCATTCCGCTGTGGTGACCCTGGATTAATAAAGGGACTAAGCTGACAAAAAAATGAATGAATGATATTATTGGTGGTCTTCTGACGCCTGACTGGGTCTGAAAGGGTTTGTTGAGAGCAGAATTGGCTTGATATGTTTAATGGTCTAATGAGTTGAAATGTGATCTGAAGTTATCTTTTATCCCTAAAAATGCATGTAGAAACTTGATTTTGCATCAGTGTGAGCTAAACGCACATGATCTAAACCTCCACCACGATGCTCTAGTGCTTTCTGTCTCCTCATTTTTTGCATTCTGTATTTATTTATTAATTTTAGAGTGGCTCTGAATACTAAACAGACCGGTGCTGTTTTGCATGCTGGCTTCTATTTTTGAAATGTTCTGAAATGATGTTTGCATACATTTGCATAGGCAAGTGCAAATTGATCTATGAATATGCAAATACAGGGGCTGATGTCTGTGGCAGGCTCCACTCTGCAAGAGAGCTCAAACAAACACGCGCGCACACACACACACTCTGTGACATGCAACACTTTCAAACGCATCCCTCACGCAACTTGACAGCCCACCCTCCCTTCAAACCCCCCTCCACCTTCACCCACGCACACACACACCTTTTTTATTTACCTCTCACAAAGGAAACTGTATATATTTGCTTATTTATTCCAATAATGTGTCTATCAGCATGGCGATTAAAAGATGTGGGTGCTACTTATCTGTATCTGAGTTGTTTCATGTGCATATTAAGCAAATCAGCATACATATAGGCTACAGGGTTTCACTAACATCTGGGCAAGCTGCCAGAACAAACAATTCCAACCGTTTGCGCCTATATTAGACCCTGACTTTATTTGTTTGCTGGATCCATGGCTCCATTCCCTCTTTCTCCCCCTGCAAGCATGTATCAGTCAGTAAATGCTGTAATCACTAGTCCGAATGTGGGGTGATCAGCCTTTTAATAGACTGTATCTGCCATTTCTTGTTGTTAGACGTAACCTCATTCTTCCACCAATGGATTTGGATGTCCCTTAGCCTTGACCATTTAATTTAACGGCTCTCAGATATGCTCATTGGGATTGAGAGACAGGGGCTGTTTCTCAATTCCAAGAACTCAGAGAACGGACTTGCGTTCTTGTGGAGACCGGTCTTGCCAGGTGTCCTAGGAAGAATGAACTCAGAAAACCACGAGAACAGAGAACGCGTACTTTGAGCAATGAGATGCTGCGTTCTTCCTGATGGTCACATGACCTTCACGCGTTTACAACGATTTATTGTTTCCCCCCCTTTTCAAAATATATACTTTGCATAAAAAAGTTATAAATATACTCTGCACAATATAAATAAAACAGATTTTAATAGGAATTTCAGCAAACAAACACCCTTAATGTGTTTATGCCTTTATTAAGGTTTTGTTTAGTTTCACCGTTTAATTTAGGGAAACTCCTGAGGTAAATAAGTTAAATCTCTGAACTTTAATAATAAATCTAGATAAAATGCTGTGCTTCCTACCTCCAGTCGCAATGACTTTTGGGACTTCCAGAGCGAGTTCAGTGCTCAAGTCTGCATCGTTGCGTCCTCGATATCAAGATCACATCCGGGAAGTTTCACGCATCCTCTGTTCTTGCGGTCTTGAGTATTGGAACTGAACTTTGGCAGCTAATGATGACGTTACACGAGAATACGAGGACGCAAGACCGCTGAAGAATGCATATTGAGAGACGGCCAGGATTGAGTAGCATGGCTTGTGGTATTGTCATGTTTGAGGGTCACATCAGGAAGGGTTGAATGGGGGGAATGATGTCTTCCTGGTAACACACAGACTTTACAGTTGAAACCAGAAGTCTACATACACTGTATAAAAAGGCAAAATTATTAGTATAAAAAAAGTCAGATGTTAATGTGACTAAACTTTTTCTCTTTTAGATCAGTTAGTATTAACACATTTGTTTCTGTTATGCTTAATGCCGACGCATAATGCTGTTATGCGTGGCCGAGAGCCGTGGGAACGGGGTGAGGCCACCGCGTAAGTGGATACACCTGCGGTGCGCACCTGCCTCGGATCCCACGGAAGGAGCTCTGGACCATAAAAGGAGGACCGATGGCAGAGGAAGCCGAGAGAGGACCGGGCCCAGACATATTTTACTTTTGCTTTCAGTTTGTTTTGGTTCCGTGAGGAGCTGCCGTCACTGTTATTAATAAATATTTTAAAGCTCCGTCGGTTCTCCGCCTCCTTCTTCCCGGCGGCCAAAGGGCCGTAAACATTATTACAGTGGTGCCGAAGCCCGGAAGAAGGAGGGACGCGTTGTCCAGATGCCCTCGCCGCTGAGAGAGGGGGCGAGTGTTCGGGAGTTAACCCGAGTGGGGGACTAACCCGTTCATCTGCCCAGAGTGCCGGGGCGGCCTGAGGCTGGCGAGGAAAGGATCTGCCTGCTGCCGTTTCCCAGCATGGGGAGGAGCAGGGGACGCGGGGCTCACCACCGGAAGGGAAAGTGCTGAAGGGAGCCATCCCACAGAACCCGGGGGAGTCGCCGCGACCATAAAAGGAGGACCGATGGCAGAGGAAGCCGAGAGAGGACCGGGCCTGGACATATTTTACTTTTGCTTTCAGTTTGACGGCAGTCTCCGTGAGGAGCTGCCGTCTGTTTGTTTTGGTTTAGACGGCAGTCTCCGTGAGGAGCTGCTGTCACTGTTATTAATAAATATTTTAAAGCTCCGTCGGTTCTCCGCCTCCTTCTTACCGGCGGCCAAAGGGCCGTAAACATTATTACAGATATTTTTTGAGAAATTGTAATAACTTTTCTTGAAAGTCAAGTTCACATACAATAAGATTATTCTGCCTCTGAAAAAGCTCAGATGATGGTGTCAATGTTTTGGAAGTTTCTGATTGGCTAATTGACAACATTTGAGTTAATTGGAGGCACAACTGTTGAATAGTATTTAAGGAAAACCTCAAACACACTGCTTCCCTGCGTGACAACATGGGAAAATCAAAAAGCCAGAATCAACAGAAAAGCCAGATTACAATTTGCTAAATTACACTGGGAAAAAGAATCATTTTTGGAGACATGTCCTGTGCTCTGATTGAACTAAGATTAAACAGTTTGGCCATAATAACCAGTGTTACATTTGGAGGACAAAGGGGAAAGCTTACGAGTCTATAGGAACACCATACCAACTGTGAAGTATGGGGGCGGCAGCATCATATTGTGGGGCTGTTGTGCTGCAAGAGGGACTGGTCCACTTCACAGCATAGATGACATCATGAAGAAAGAACATTATGTAGAAATACTGAAGAAACATCAAGACATCAGCCAGGAAATTACAACTTGGCCAAAAATGGGTCTTCCAAACAAACCATGACCCTAAGCATACTGCCAAATTAGTTCAAATGTGCTTTAAGGACAACAGATTGAATGTTTTGGAGTGGCTATCACAAAGTCCTGCTCTCAATCCAATAGAAAATTTGTAGGCGGAGTTGAAAAAGCTTGTGCGAGCAAGACAGCCTACAGATCTGACTCAGTTGCACCAATTCTGTCAGCTGGAATGGGCCAAAATTCCTTCAAGCTATTGTGAGAAGCTTGTGGAAGGATACCCAAAACATTTGACCAAAGTTATACAGTTTTAAAGCAAAGCTAAAAAAAATACCAAGGAAATGTAAACTTCTGACTGTCTAGAAATTAATAAAAAAAAACAATTATAACAAAAAAAAAATTCTCATTATTCTGGCATTTAGCAAATGTAAATCATTTAGGTAATCCTAACGGAGCTAAAATGGTAAACGTTTAGTAAGATTTACCAAAAGACATTTAAATAAAATGATTATGTTCCTTTTTTTAGATTGTATGTAAACTTCTGGTTTCAACTGTTGATGACAACAATCTCAGCTTTTGCACTCTTCTCTCTCTTTCCCTCTCTATTGAATGTGCAAATGTATGCAAACATAATTTCTGAATATATTTCAGGAACAAGCAATAATAAAAGACAACATTTGGTTGTTTGGTATTCAGTGGCGTTCCAGAATTAGTACAAAATACAGAAAATACAAATGAAGAGCCAGGAAGAGTTTGTGAACAGGAGGGGAGACTGTTTAACTCTTCAATACTCCCAGGGCAGTGATTCAGTGTTTATAGACTTTTTTCAATGTCACAAAGTTAAGGTTTTCCTTTTTTTCTGCTGTAAAACATTTGTTAAAATTGAAGATTAAAGGTTAATATGCCTATATGTGAAATCATAGCATAAATTCTGTATTAGGAAAACTCATTGGAAATTAAGGAAATAAATCTCAATGCATAAAGTTTTTTATAAAGTATTTGATTGCTTTAGAACTAAAATGTACAAATCTTTACGAAAAAGCACTTTTTTTTCGCAGTATTAGATTGAAAGGTCAGAGAACTCCTGTGCGGTATGATTGCAAGTGATCAAAAGAAACTTTAATCATTTGTAGCCATACTTTTGAACTGGATTGTGTCTGTCTTGTTAACCTGTGATCTGATCGAGCAAAATGTGTCTTATTACCCTGTAAACAGGGCAGCAGTCATGTTAAATTCGCCGACTCCCTCTGTATCATCTGCGTAATCATTCTTGCCTTTCTCATAATAATCTTCATAAACTAGCCTATATAAGGTGTGTGATAGCCTTAGTTGAAAAAGCTGCGCACGACAGCACGCAGGTGCGGAATGATGAAAATAGATTGCAGCGACTGCATAAAAAAGGCGTTGCGTCAAATTGCGGAATGACAAGAAATAATGTCGATCGCGCCACCAAATACATGAAAAGGAAAGTAACATCAGTGGTTTAAAAATGTAAGGAGTAGAAAGTACAGATATTAGTGTGAAAATGTAAGGAGTTAAAGTAAAAAGTTGTCGAAAAAAAAAACAAGTAATGAAGTAAACTACTTATACCAGAAAAATCTACTTAAATACAGTATCGAAGTACTTGTACTTCGTTACTTCCCATCTCTGGCTAAATGTTGAGTGTTGTTTTTGAACCCAAATAAGGGTACCCTTAGTACCCTTTTGGCAGTGAAAACGGAAGCCTGATAAAGGTGACCTCGTACTGTACTGGGGTGCGTTTTCCAGACAACAATGTAACTCGCGGCTGAGCTATTATAGTACGATGCATCGTTTGGGAAAAGAACGACGTAGTGAAGAGTGTTTCCCAAAAGGCATATTTTCTCTGTTGCAGATCCATCGCTTGAACCATGTTAGTTATAACGTAAAACGGCCATAATAACATTCTAAGTAACTACTTCTTTAGAGAAAAATCCCATAATTTCTTTGTGCAAATTATATTGTTTTACACGCACACACATTTAAAATAAAACCCAATAATAGATTTGGTAAAAACATGCACTCGCTTTCCATATTAACTGAAATATATCTAAATAGCCAACACTATCTCACTGCAATTCGTAACTTTTTCATTTAGTGGCTAATTCGTATGAATTTGTACGATCTAATTCGTACAATTTAGTACGATTTGCTTATCCCCCAATGACGGTTGGGGTTAGGGGTGGGGTCAGGTGCCACGCCTCCTTTTTAAAATCGTACCATTTCGTACGACTGAACTCGTACGAATTCGTACGAATTAGCCACTAAACTGGCAAAACGTAAAATACTTACGTTTTCTCGTGAGATCAGGCTGAAATGGCACATACAGGGCCTGTGTTTCCTTTACAAATATTATTAAGAATATAACATATCCTATTCTAAAACATAAAATCACTGACAAAAGCTAACACATATTCTATTATCATATATAAATCATATAAATAAATAAATAAATAAATAAATAATGAGGCTATTTATTAAGAAATTAGACTTAATATTTAGTATGTATTAAAAATAACAAATATATACTTTAATAATATTTATAATATTAATGATGATGATGATTAATATTATAAAATATCACATGTTTTATTAATTTATTGTTTGTTTTAATTTATTGTTTGTTTTAATGACGAATCTTGCGACCTTAGTTGGCTATCGATGGTTGTGGGAATTGCACCCGAGCACTGTACTGTACCAGTCAATGGAAATGGGCCAAAAAGGTAAAGGAATAATGGTTATATGCTTTTCATGCTAACTTTGTGCTTGTATGATGTATGATTACATGTCTCATTTCTTTAGGGATCATTTCACCCCTATCACTTACAGTCTACTTTACAGGGCAAGACATAGGGATAGGCAGAAGAGTTTAAAATAGATTTGAAAGAAATTAGTTTAGTGTTGAGAAAGTCTTGCTCACAGTTGCTTTTTACAGGATTATACCATCCAATGGAGGAAAAACTACATCAATAAATCAGGAAAGTTCAATCTCTGTCACGTCCGGAAATTAACCAGCATTAACCTTATTAATAAATCAATATTAATAAATAGCAAAGCAA
Organism: Danio rerio; assembly: GCF_052040795.2. Taxonomy (NCBI): domain Eukaryota; kingdom Metazoa; phylum Chordata; class Actinopteri; order Cypriniformes; family Danionidae; genus Danio; species Danio rerio. The sequence continues at coordinate 73,795,068 of NC_141025.1, forward strand.
ACATTAAATTACATGTGGTATGTGTGTTATTTTTATGTGTATATTAAAACACACACAAAAAAAAAACATAAAAAGTTGATAATTAAGTTAACAGTATCAATTATTTTTACTGCTTGCAAGTCAAGTTCCAGTACCCCAGCTGTGTAAATGTTTTTGGTCGCTGGGCGACTGAAGCAGGTTTCTTTCCTCTTTTTCATTTCATCCAATCGTCCTTCTTTATTTTTCTCCTTGTCTCCTTTTTCTAATCTGGGGCCAAAGTAAGCCTAGCTCACGTTGTTCTTGGCAGTGGCATGGAATGTAAGCATGATGGTACTTTGTAATTTGGGGAATGGAGTTAAATCTGAGCTGCCTGTACATTTTGTGATTGTGTAGTTATGACCCCCCCCCCCTCTCCACCCTTGTCTGCACTTGCCTTTAGTCTTCAGAATTTACAACAACATTTTCCTCCTTGTCCTTCTCCTAACTGAGTGAGATTGTACACTCAAAATATTATGTTTGCAGTTTGTTCAAACTACGTATTTAAAATGAGCAACGTAATTGTTTTATGTTCAATCCACTTACATTTGTAAAAACTAATAAGTTACCTTTATTACTTGTTAAAGCTGATTTATGCTTCTGCATCAAGTGCACACGTATGGTCCGGCGAAGCCGTTGCACAGTCAAGTAGGTATCACTGCAGCCCACAGACCTCCAAGTGGGAGGGATTACATGGCAAGTAGGTTGGGTGACCTCCAAGTAGGAGGGACTTAAGCGACAAGTAGGTTGGGTTTAGGTGGTGTAGGTGGAGCAGATATTAATAAAGCACATCAGGTTACTGTGAGGTTGGGTTTAGTGTTGGGGTAGGTGAAGATGTTAATAAAACACATCAGGTTACTGTGAGGTTGGGTTTAGTGTTGGGGTAGGTGAAGATGTTAATAAAACACATCAGGTTACTGTGAGGTTGGGTTTAGGGTTGGGGTAGGTGAAGATGTATATAAAACACATCAGGATACTGTGAGGTTGGGTTTAGGGTTGGGGTAGGTGAAGACGTTAATAAAACACATCAGGTTACTGTGAGGTTGGGTTTAGGGTTGGTGTAGACATTAATAGAGCACCATATTGGACTTTGTGTCATGTACAAGACATTGAATAAATAAAAACTCCAGGTTTGTACAGCCCACTTGGAGCTCGAAGGCCCACCCACTTGGAGTTGACTCCGACCTCCATTTATACCCTTCTACGCACAGTTTCATAGCCCTTGTCGTGGCTGACGCCGTTGCCCACCTTTAAAAATGTGACTACACAACGTATAGTGCAAGCTGTGATTGGTCGGCTTTGTATCGGTGACGAGTAAGGCGGTGCTGAGAGCTCCGAGCCCAATGGAGCGATTGTTTACAAGTGTTGAGTCTCGTGAAGGAGCTCCAGTTGGAAACTTTTGTTTTGTGTTTACCTTATGGTTATAGTTGTTGAACGTCCGTTGGTTCCTGTCTCTGAGTTAGCGAGTTTTAGCTACTTGTACATTACGTTAGCTTTCAGAAAAAACAAAACACCCGCGAAGAAACTCAACACAGACGCACATCAAAGCCTACTGCCAACTAACGCCTCTGAATGTTATTGCAGAGCAACAGAAACAGCACACAGAAGTATAAATGCATGACTACTCTCAAGGCATGCGCCATGGGTCACGCCGATCACTCGACACAAAGTATCAATCAGCCTTTAATGTTTCCCCAACACAAATCGGTTTAGGGAAATACAGCATCAACACTTTTTCCACAGTTTTGTTGCAAGTGTCTGAAACCTTTTTTAAATTATAAAGCAAGATTTGCTCTTAGATGGATGGATGGATGGATGGATGGATGAGTGGATAGATAGATATTAAAATCTTCAGTTGACAATTTAAAAGCTGAGCAAAAGCCTCTGTTATTAATTCTAAAATGTCACTTTGGGACTAATAATGAGGGAATGTTGAGCTCCTTCACTGAAGATAATAGCTTATTGTATTATGCAGAATAGAGCTTTTTTGAGAGGGAGAGGGAGAGAGAGAGAGAGAGAGTGAGAGAGAGAGAGAGAGAGAGAGAGAGAGAGAGTGAGAGACTGAGCAATACTAATTGCACTCTCTGAATTGAGATCTGATTGAATTGTTCAGGTCAGTCTTGTGTTCTTATTAAAACAATAGTTTATATTTTTGCAGTGGTGCAGTGCATGTGGAAAGTATTCATAGCACTATAGCACTTCCCTTTTTCCTCATTTTTTACAGCCTTATTCTAAAGTGGATTAAATTCATTTATTTCCCCAAAATTCTACACACAATACCCCATAATTAAAAAAAAACAAAAAACGTAAAAACACATGCCTTTGCCGTGAAGCTCTAAATTGAGCTCAGGTTCATTCTGTTTCTACTGATTATTCTTGAGATGTTTCAGCAGATTAATTGGAGTTCACCTTTAGTCAATTCAGTTGATTGGACATGATTTAAAAAGGCATACACCTGTCTATAAAAGGTCCCAGGATTGACAGTGCATGTCAAAGCACAAGCCAAGCATGAAGACAAAGGAATTGTCTGTAGGTCTCCGAGACAGGATTATCTCAAGCCCTCAAGCCACAAGGCTAGGGAAGGTTAAAGTTCTGCTGCTCTGAAAGTTCCACTGAGCACAGCGGCCTCCATCATCCATAAGTGGAAGATGTTTGGAACCACCAGGACTCTTCCCAGAGCTGGCCGGCCATCTAAGCTGAGTAGTTTCTTTAGTTTCTTTACGGCGTTTTAGAATGAAAACGATCCGCGTCCACACTCGCGTTTTACCCAGCGTTTCTGAACAGCTCTCCGTCCACACCAAAACGCTGAAAACGCACATCACATGACCACACACACACTCTCGGGCAAGTGCTCCAGCATTTCTACCCAGATGAGAGCTCTGCTTGTCGGACTGCTCATCACGCATCTCCCGCTGGATCTAATCTCACTATATTTGCTAAACGTGATATTTCATTCATGTTGTTGTCTTTATCTAACGACATAGGCCAATTCCCTGACTTTGGTCATTGGAATCTATTAAGTTACTTGTTCACGGGTAACATGTTTTGGTTAAGCGCAAAGATAAGTTAATGATTAATCCAGGTACATTGACTGATCGCTTGCCTTTATTTCCTACAATGTATAAACTTATTGTATGTTATACTTTTATAATTATCGATTATTAAAACTGATATTCAGCAAAAGAGAGGGTGCATTTCGTATTTTCACTGAAATTTAAAGGAGGCAGTTGTTATCGGCTCCATTTTGTTATAAATATCCACACAGTGAAGATGACGCTCATATATGCAGCACGGCGCCTCAACATTTCTGCTGTCTGTTAAGTTGCTAATATTAAAAAGAAAATAGGCAGTTCCTTAAATCATGTTTACATTTTATTGTTGAGAAAGTGAAACAACGTAGCCAGGGTGATGTGAATGAAGTTATAAAGTACACTGTTCCCTTTGAAGATTTACCCGTGTCCTCGGTATGTTTTCCATATCAAACTGAGAAGGGGGAGACTGCAGCCTTGATCAAACTTGCGAAGTCTTAACTTACAAGAAGAGGATGCGAGACTGAACTGTGTGTGGGCTACTTAATATTGAGGAAAAGCCCCAAGCAGATAGGCGAACGTTTGCAGCCCCGCCTCCGTTTTTAGATGTCTCCGTCTTTCCCCATCCACACTGAGACGGAGCAGCAGCGTTTCAGAATGAAAACGGCCTCTCCAGCGTTTTCAAAAAGCTCCGTTTTCGGCGCTCGAGAACTCCGGCGTAGTGTGGACGGACCGCGTAACCGTAGCAAAACTTAAGCGTTTTCAAACTAAAACGCACTAGTGTAAACGGGGCCTTAGTCAGGGAGGTGATCAATAAGCCGATGGTCACTCTGTCTGAGCTCCAGCGTTCTTCTGTGGAGAGAGGAGAACCTTACTGAAGAACAACCATCTGTGCAGCAGCCCACCAGTCAGGCCTGTATGGTAGCGTGGCCAGATGAAAGCCACTCTTTGCTTGAAATTTGCCAAAAGGCATCTGAAGGACTCTCAGACCATCAAAAAGTTCTCTGGTCAGACTAAAATTTAACTCATTGGAGTGAATCCCAGGCATTACGTTTGGAGAAAACCAGGCACCGCTCATCCCTACAGTAAAGCATAGGGGTTGGATTTTAGTTCTAATAACTGATTTCTTTTATCTTTGCCATGATGACAGCGCATAATATTTGACTAGATATTTTTCAAAATGCTAGTATTCAGCTTAAAGTGAGATTTAAAGACTGAATTAAGTTAATGTTGTCATGTTAGGGTAATTAGGCGTGTGATTTCCCGGCCGCGAATATATCATTAAATGAAGACAAAAATGACATTTTTGGGTGAATTATACTTTATAAATAAAGAATGTGACTCTTTTACCATCATTTGGAGGTGTCCATGTCGCTGAGCAACGTGTGTGAAACAATGAAAAGATTCGTGCAGCCGTCTTTGCTTCTCTCCTGAACTTGAAAATATGATTGACAGAATCGTAGAAATGCTGGATTAAGATCCTCTAGACCACAGGTGTCAAACTCCATTCCCAAAGGGCCGCAGCTCTGCACAGTTTAGTTCCAACCCTAATTAAACACACCTGATCAAACTAATTGAGTCCTTCAGGCTTGTTTGAAACCTACAGGTAAGTGTGTTGGAGCAGGGTTGGAACTAAACTGTGCAGGGCTTCGGCCCTCCAGGAATTGAGTTTGACACCTGTGGTCTAGGGGGTCGATTCGAGATCGCAATCTTTTTTTCGATTAATTATGCAGCTCTAATTTAAAGGCTTAACTAGGTTAACTAGGCAGGTTAGGGTAATAAGGCAAGTTATTGTATAACAATGGTTTGTTCTGTAGACAATCGAAAAAAAGATTGCTTAAAGGGGCTAATAGTATTGACCTTAAAATGGTTTAAAAACTATTTAAAACTGCTTTTATTCTAGCTGAAATAAAAAAAATAAGACCTTCTCCAGAAGAAAAAATAGTGTAAGTAATGCTGTGAAAAATACCTTGCTCTGTTAAACATCATTTGGGAAATATTTGAAAAAATCACAGGAGGGCTAATGATTTTAACTTCAGCTGGATGCATTTTAGTGTATCTGTGTTGAAGAAGCAAGAAGCTAATGAGAAACAGAAGACAGTGAGAGGAAGAGGAGAGTTATGAAGTTAGCGAGGTAGAGATAGAGTGAGGTAGGAGTATATGGATGTGTGTTAGCAGCTGATTAGTATTCGAACGGCGTGCAGCTCCAAAGAGGATTAATGGACTCTGATGCTTAATATCCTGGAGAACAATTAATTTGCCCACAGTTTTGTCATGGTTGAAAGTCAAATGCTGGAACGGATCGATGTGGCCCAGCCCGGCGGTGGAAATCGTGCGAGCCCCTTCTGCTGGCTGCAGAATTTTAATTTCATCATCATCATTTCGCCTGCCAACATTTCACCCCCACACACCCCCGAACCCCCTCCCCTGCAGACAGAGAGCTGTGCCTGACATGGCTGAAAGGCTTGGGGTGGGTTGGGCTTTGTTAGACATACACACACACACATACATACATACAAATCTCCTCAGAGGGCAGAGGCATGCTTATATGCAGCCTGAAGGAGACTAGTAAGTGTTTGGATATTTTGTGAAGTTATAAAAAGCAAAGATAGCATTCACATACAGTGCACCCGGAAAGTATTTATAGCGCTTTTCCACATTTGTTTATGTTACAGCCTTATTTCAAAATGGATTAAATTCATTTATTTCCTTAACATTCTACACACATTACCCCATAATGACAATGTGAAAACAGAGTTTTTGAAATTGTTGCAAATTTATTAAAAACAAAAAACATGAAAAATCACATGCGGGAGACATATGCTGGATTAGTTGGCGGTTCATTCCGCTGTGGTGACTGCAGATTAATAAAGGGATTGAGCTGAAAAGAAAATGAATGAATGAATGAATGAATTTATTATAGTGATTTTTATTATTATTATTAATGGTGGGTGGCACAGTGGGTAGCGATGTCGCCTCACAGCGAGAAGGTCACTGGTTCAAGACTTGGCTGGGTCAGTTGGGAGTTTGCATGTTCTCCCCGTGTTGGCGTGTGATTCCTCTGGGTGTGCCAGTTTTCCTCACAAGTCCAAAGACATGCACTATAGGTGAATTACGTCAGCTAAATTGTCTGTAGTGTATGTGAGTGAATGTTAGTGTATGGGATGGGTTGCGGCTGGAAGGGCATCCGCTGCGTAAAACATATGCTGATAAGTTGGCAGTTCCTACCGCTGTGACGACTGCAGATTGATAAGCCGAAAAGAAAATCAATGAAAAAAAAAAAGAGTTTTTGAAATTGTTGCAAATTTATTACAAATAAAAAACCTGAAAAATCACATGCGTGAAACATATGCTGAATTAGTTGGCGGTTCATTCCGCTGTGGCGACTGCAGATTAATAAAGGGACTGAGCTGAAAAGAGAATACGAATGAATGAATGAATGAATTTATTATAGTGATTTTTATTATTATTATTAATGGTGGGTGGCACAGTGGGTAGCGATGTCGCCTCACAGTGAGAAGGTCACTGGTTCAAGACTCGGCTGGGTCAGTTGGGAGTTTGCATGTTCTCCCCGTGTTGGCGTGTGATTCCTCTGGGTGTGCCAGTTTTCCTCAGTTGTCCAAAGACATGCGCTATAGGTGAATTACGTCAGCTAAATTGTCTGTAGTGTATGTGAGTGAATGTTAGTGTATGGGATGGGTTGCGGCTGGAAGGGCATCCGCTGCGTAAAACATATGCTAATAAGTTGGCAGTTCCTACCACTGTGGCGACTGCAGATTAATAAGCCGAAAAGAAAATCAATGAAAAAAAAAAAGAGTTTTTCAAATTGTTGCAAATTTATTACAAATAAAAAACCTGAAAAATCACATGTACAGAAGTATTCAAGTATGTATGAATGTGCGTGTTAATGAGTGTGTATGGGTGTTTCCCAATACTGGTAAAAAACTGCGATGCGTAAAAACATATGCTGGAATAGTTGGCAATTTATTCCGCTGTGGCGACCTCTGAAATAGAGACTAAAGGCTCTATTTTGACGGTCCATGCGCAAAAAGCAAAGTGCAGGGTGCAAACGCTTTCAGGGCGTGTCAGAATCCATATTTGCAAATTTAAGGACGGGAAAATCCGCTTTGCGCCGTGGCGCATGGTCTAAAAGGGTTGAGTTTATTTTCTTAATGAGATATAGGTGTGTTTTGAGGATAAACCAATTAGAGTCTCATCTCCCATTCCCTATAAGAGTCAGCTGTGTCGCGTCATAGTGCATTTGCTATTTACAGGACGCAAAGTTCACTTTCGTTCAATTAGCCTATAAATAAATAAATATGAATATAATAATTAATACTGCTAATAATAATAACATTATACAAAAGCAAATTGAATAATCTGAAAAAGCCTCCCGAGATGAAGAAAGTAAGGCAGTGGTTTTTAAATTCATGTGGGCTAGAAATTAATATGTTTTGTAATATTTGAATCATTTATATTTATATCCTATATATATCCTTATTATATATATATATATATATATATATATATATATATATATATATATATCCTTAATATATTATATCTTTTTTATATGTAACGATATTTGCGTATTGCTCTACATCTTGTGTGTAGTGTGTAAGCCAGGCGCACTTTGCGCCAGACAATAGGCCGACTTTGGTCTGGTCTAAAGAACAGACTATTTACAGTTTCTTAAAATAGCAACACGCCAAAACACGCCTGCTTTTTTAGACCAGAACGCCTATGGGCGCACATATGATCGCAAATGCATTTGCTATTTAAACAGTGTGGCGCAACACCTCAAAAGGACCCTTGCGCCTAGGTGAAAGTAGCAAATAGCAATTGCGTTGCGTCTTGCGCCACATTGCGCCGGGTGTATGATAGGGCCCTAAGCTGAAGAAAGATGAATGAATGCCAATCAAGATTGATCAGCGGCAGAGTGGTCAAGCTCTCTTTCTCTCCCATTGCACATGCTCAAACACAACTTGAACTGTACGTACCTGCACAATAATGACATACTACTTAAAGTCTTGAAGTAATATCATCATAAATGAATAGCATAAAAGCAGATTCATTTAGAGCTGGATGAGGTGGTCTAGAATGTCAAGGCAGTAAAGTGAAAAAAAAAGACTCTAATCTCACTTACTCTGAAGTGATCTTAAACTGCAGCAGAAAAGCAAACTGAGCCATGTCGTACCATGCAGTGGGGTAAAAGTGCTGTGAAAGCTCATTCATTATGGAATACCTCAATTTAACAAAAAGCAACTCTATTGAAGAGAGTAGCGGAGTTTTTCTGCTTCATTGTTTATCCAGTTTGTTCAGTAACTGTGAACAATTTTATCATTCATCTCAGTTGTTTTGTTCCTTTCCGATAGTGTCACTGCTGTCAAATCTACAATGAGAGCTTACTTGAGGACGTAATCTTCTCATCATCACTTCAGTCACAGTTTTATGGTGGCAGGCCTACAATTAACACATAGAACTGAAGTCAAAATCATTATTATTTTTCTTTTTCAAATATTTCCCAACTAATGTTGAGCAGGGATTTTTTCACAGTATTTTCTATAATATAATTTTTTTCTTCTGGAGAAAGTCTTATTTGTTTTATTTCGGCTAGAATAGAAGCAGTTTTCAAAATAATTTGCCCATTTAGACTCATTTTTTTTTTTGGATAGTCTACAAAACAAACCATCGTTAAACAATGACTTGCCTATTACCCTAACCTGGGATGCGTTTCCCAAACAACGATGTAACTCACGGCTGAACTATCATAGTACGATGCATCGTTTCGGAAAAGAACTATGTAGTGACGAGTTTGCCAAAACCCGTAGTTTCTCTGTCACAGATCCATCGCCTGAATAATAGATTTGGTAAAAAACATGCACTCGCTTTCCATATTAACTGAAATATATGTAAATGGCACTCTGGGCCTATGTTTGCTGTACTAATATTATTGAGAAGTTAAACATAACAAATTCTATTCTAAAACATAAAATCACTTACAAAAGCGAACACGTATTCTAATACAATGAAATGTAATATTTTTTAGAAATGAAAAATCATACTTCAATAATATTATTAAAATTATTAATGATAATGATGATAATAATAATAATTATTATTAAGTAGGATGTTGTTTATTTTTTGTTTTTTTAGTCTACTTTTACAATTATATGTAAGACATGTAAACCATTGCAAAAATGTAACTAGCAGGCCCATGTCATGTACAGTATAGATATTTAATGAATAACCTACTAAAAATAAAAAGAATTAGCGTATGCTTTTTGTTTTCACAAGCTTTTGAGACGTAACATAAATTTCCCTTTTAAATAACAGGTCACTTTCAGCTTTCGCCATGAGGCTGTGTTCAAAATGACAGCAATGTTTTCAAAGTGAACTGCGAAGGGAGCACAACTGTAAACATGAAGATCGCTAAAACTGAACTGTAAAAATAGTTTGGAAGCAAATTACACCTAAGAGAGATGACCTTAATGCTTTTTTACTTTTAATAATTCCAACTTTGAATGTTAGAATGTTCTAAACGAATAGGGCATAGGGGGTATAACTGGGAATAGAACACAGCCAAGAACTATGTTTCAAACTACAGCTTCAGAGCTGTAGTTGCGAGGGCTATAGTTTGCAACGGAGTTTGCGAATGTTTGTTGGAGCACAGCAAGAAGGTCACTGGGTCGCTGGTTCGAACCTCAGCTCAGTTGGCGTTTCTGTGTGGAGTTTGCATGTTCTCACTGCCTTCGTGTGGGTTTTCTCTGGGTGCTTCGGTTTCCCCCACAATCCAAAGACATGCGGTACAGGTGAATTGGGTAGGCTAAACTGTCCGTAGTGTATGAGTTTGTGTGTGAATGTGTGTGCAGATGTTTCCCAGAGATGTTTCCCTGCGTAAAAACTTGCTGGATAAGTTGGCGGTTCATTCCGCTGTGGCGACCCCGGATTAATAAAGTGACTAAGCTGACAAGAAAATGAATGAATGTTTGTAACGACGGAACTTGCGACCTTAGTTGGCTGGATGGTTTTGGAAAACGCACCCTTGCCTAGTTAACCTAATTATCCTAGTTAAGCCTTTAAATGTTACTTTAAGCTGTATAGAAGTGTCTTGAAGAATATCAAGTCAAATATTATTTACTGTCATCATGGCAAAGATAAAATAAATCAGTTGTTAGAAATGAGTTAGTAAAACTATCATGTTTAGAAATGTGTTGGAAAAAACTTATTTCCATTAAACAGAAATTGGGGGAAAAATAAACAGGGGGACTAATAAATCTGAATTCAACTTTATATATATATATATTGAGTTTTACAAATTCATGGATGAAAGTAATGCACAGGATTTCATCCTGTTTTTTTTTCTTCAATACTGCAGACACACACACACACACACACGCACACACACACACACACACACTAAGCATTTGCTCATTTTGTCCACAATGCAAGACTTCATTGGGTAGGCGTGATTGGTAATAGGTATGGACCACAATCGATAGTGTGGACGATGGGCCAAATGCAGATGTAATGACGTTGGGCTTCTCCCTGATTAAGATACTGTCACTCCGCTGGCACTAGAGGTCATTTGCTCTTTAACCTCTTTTTAAGTATGTCTGTTTTTTAAATAGATCGTCTCTATCAAATGGAGAGCTAAAAAGTGCACAGGATCGAGAGGACAGGGAATTGTGTGGAAGAGAGATCGAGAAATATCCTCAGATGGATTCAAATATGCATTACCAGTATATGAGGTAGCTCAATGTTTCCAGGCCTGTTTAAACAAGACATAAACGCAGCAACGCAGAAGTAATCTGAACAGTAAATGCAGCCTCACCTTTTTCTTATTAGCCCCTTTCACACATACAGTACAGACCTTTCCGGAAAATTACCGGCAATTTTCCGGAAATGTGTATATTTGAACAGGCCCTTTTTGAAAGTACCGTTCATTTCGGCTATTTTCCGGAAAGAGAAGTTGTAACATTACCAGTTATTTGCCGGAATGCTGCGCTGTGTGAACGCAGAAGGAAGATTGCCGGAAAGAGTGCGTGCACGTCTAGAACGTGCTGACGTAAGACTTCTACTTTAGCTAATCAAAACAGTCAGACGCATTCACGTCCGCGCTGTTTATGAAAATAAAAGCCTTCGAATATCTTCCCAGACACATTTAGGTGGTAGAAGTTAGTCAGATGACGTTTCTATGTTCATCTTAATGCCAACTGTGTAAATAATAATCATCAATAAGATGCTTATGATTAGCTGTTGTTTGTTTACCTTCAAGCTCTGCTTTCAGTTGCCTGCCGAGTCGCATTCGCCCGTGAGCGCCAGCAGCACACACACACATATATCATGTACATCTCGACATGCGAAAGTATTTCTCTACGTTTTCATCGAAATTTTTCACAATACTGATCCATCCACAGAGTTTGTAATGTAGTCAAATGTTTACAAATACAAGCGCAGCCGTTTAAAACTAATTTCTGTTTAATGATGTATTTTGGAATAGAAGTGTGAACGGTCTTTTCCTGAAAAAATTCGTAAATTCCTCGCCTGTGTGAACATCGCTTTTTTTTTCATTTACCAGTAAATTCGTTCCGGAAATTTTCCAGATATTTACCGGTATCACTGTGTGAAAGGGGCTATGACTGCATTTATAACATGATGTAAGCTTGCATTTCTGAATTAGAAAATTAATTATTTTTACAGATACTTTTTTACATGTAATGCTTTATACCAAGACCAGGGATGTCCCGATCTAGTTTTTTGACCTTGAGTCCGAATCAAAGTTATATGATTTTGAGTATCTGCCGATATCGATACCAAACCCCAATCCAATACTTTTATAACACATAAAAAATTAAATAAAGAAGAGTGAAGACACAGATCCTCCTCATTATATATTCAATTCACCTTATTTTAACATTCAACAACAAACAAAGAACTTTTGTGAGGAAGCTTGAACAATTAAGTAATAAATAACAGAAATTCTTCACTTTTTCACTTAGATTTAACTGTAAATATAAATATATATATATAAAAACAAACAGCACCTCAACTTAAAATATCCGGCAGGCCATCCAAAGTTTACATATCTCTCACAGTTAGCTTTGGCAATGTTGTCATCATCAACTTTATAATACCTCCTGACCGCAGACATAATCGCGATTTCCGCTTCAACCTGCTTCAGTGCTCTACTTTTCCAGCATTTAACCAAAAGCGTCTCTGCAACAAAGTGATGTCATGCCGCACACGTTGCTGTTTCTGTGTGAAGTCAAGAAAGAGGTCTAACTCTGTCTAACTCTGTCAACTATAATGAGAATATAAAATATATATATATATATATATATATATATATATATATATATATATATATATATATATATATATATATATATATATATATATATATATATTCAGAGTCCTGATCAGAAGGTAACGGCCGATTACAATATAGTCTGAAACTGTGTGATCAGGCCCGATTTCACGTGATCGGATCTGGACATCCTTAAATTTCAAGAGTTCACACTTAGCTGATGATTGATAATAAAGCTTGTTTGGCATGCTGTGCCGGGGGGAGAGCCCTGAGCTTATGAGATACTTGATCCCTCCCGTTAGAAGGGCGAGAGGGGAGTTTGAGCTCAGGTAGATCTCGATGAACTCCCCCGGCTTATTTCTAGCTAAACAAAGGATATGGATGGCTGAGTACTCGCTAAGAGCTTGAATAAGGTATACATTTTGTGTGTTCAATTTACTTAGGGTGCGTGTTGGACTGTAGGGGGAAACCGGGGAAATCCTGAATAAAACCCAAGCAAGCACGGGGAGAACAAGCGAAACTCTGCAGAGAAATGTCGTCTGGTTTAGCAGGGACTTAAAACAGAGGCATTCCTGCTGAGAGGCAACAGTGCTAATCACTGGGCCGCTGTGTAACCCATCTGAAAAGAAGGGAAAGTAGGGGTTGGATTCCCCCCAGCACAGAAAAACTTGTTATTTATAGTGAGTTAGGAATCATCTGATTGGATAATCGATCTTGAGGTGATGCTGGAACAGCTGAGAACAATCATAAGCATGAGATCCTCTGGAAATTAATTTATAAATAAACTTCACATAAATAAACTGGATTCAGCTGTAACTGTTTGTTTAATTTACTTCAAGGCTGATGAAAATCTTTTAAACAATAGCACAAATACTTCAGTCATTTCTATAATATTGCTTTATAAAAGTCTGTGTTCCTCAAATGTTGTAGTTTTTGCCCATTCGTGCTTAAAAGATGCCCATAAAAGATATTTAAGACCAGCGAGCTTCATATGCATGTGCAGCAAAATCTGTTGGCTTACATATGCTGCCATCAAAAGGATCTACTACTATTATTATAGCACAGATAAAATTGAGTTTTTGTAATCACCAAGATTTAGTCTGGCATAAAAGCCTGCCTATTTCGATTTCGAAGCAGCCATTCACATTCCTGAGGCTTTCCACAATCAGAAAGTCTATGATCAATAATGGATTCAAATCTTTCTTCTTTTTCCCTTCAATTTCCAATTTCCTTCACAGCCTGTGAATTGCATCTCCCTCATACTCCTGCTCTCTTCCCTCCCTTCTGCCTCGCTATTGGCTGTCACTTAATGGATTAAAGTGCCCCACAATAGGCTGATTCAGTCCGTCAAGACGCAATGTCATGACCTCTCACAGTGAGCGGATGGGAAGGGGGTGTTGGGAGGGGGGGGGATGCAATTCATATCAACCAAGCCAGCTGGCCCGCTAAACACGCAATTTCATCCAATTCCCAGACGGTCACAATTCACAGTCACACACACACACTGGCACATGCCTGAGAAAGAGGGTGGAGTAGGCAGGTTTGGGAAGATCCTGATGGATTTTAGATGGGTTTCTCCATTTCACTTGACTGGGGAAAGAAGGGAAGAATATGAGAGACGAAGGGAAAACAAACAGATTGTAGTCTATTATCATGAAATACATCTAATCAATCAATCAGTCAATCAACAAAAACAAGAAATTATATTTTGATATTAGCCATATTTCTTATGTCTTTTTTTATATGCATAGAAAATGTTTTAAACCAACAGAATGCTCTTCATTATCCAATCAATCAATCAATCAATCAATCAATCAATCAATCAATCAATCAATCAATCAATCAATCAATCAATCAATCAATCAATCAATCAATCAATCAATCAATCAACAGGGGAAAAACTTAAAACAAACTGAATACATTGCATACATTTAATAAAACAATCAATTAATGAATCAATTAACAAAAATAAGAAATAATATTTTGATATTAGCCTATATCTTATGTCTTTGTTTACATGCTAGTTTGGAAAGATCTGATGGATTTTAGATGGGTTTCTCCATTTCACTTGACTGGGGAGAGAAGGGAAGAATATGAGAGACAGAGGGAAAACAAACAGATTGTACTCTATTATCATGAAATACAATCAATCAATCAATCAATCAATCAATCAATCAATCAATCAATCAATCAATCAATCAATCAATCAATCAATCAATCAATCAATCAATCAATCAATCAATCAGCAGGAGTAAAATTCAAAACAAACTGAATAGATTGCATTGCAATCATAAAAAACATTTAATTAAACAATCAATTAATGAATCAATTAACAAAAATAAGAAATAATATTTTGATATTTGCCTATATCTTATGTCTTTGTTTACATGCTAGTTTGGGAAGAGAAGGGAAGAATATAAGAGACAGAGGGAGAAAAATAGAAAACAAATTGAATGTGCTCAGTTAACATAAAACATATTTAATCAATTAATCCATCAAGAAAAATACGAAATAATACCAGTACACACACGCATACACAAATCCTCACATATAAAACGAAATAAACAAAAAATGTAATATGGAAGTCTTCAATTAAACTGTGCAATTTTGTCAGTAAAAAATGTATTTCTTCTCCTCTGCTTCTTGTTTTTCATTCATGTCAGTTTTTGCACAATCAGAAATAAAGGTACAAAATCACTGGTAAAAACCTCACATTACCTTAATCTCTACATAAGTAAGGTACACTGCAAAAAATGCTTTTCTTACTTAGATTTTTTGTCTTGTTTCTAGTCCAAATATCTACAAATTCTTAAATCAAGAAGCATTTTCTAGACAAGCAAAACATACTGTCTTGGTTTAAGAAATAATAAGCCAAAATGATGTGAGTTTTTCCTTGAATCAAGCAAAATAATCTGCCAATGGGGTAAGCAAAATAATCTTGTTTTTCGATTTGTGATCAGATTATTTTGCTCACCCCATTGGCAGATTATTTTGGAAAAACTCACTTCATTTGGCATATTATTTCTTAAACCAAGACAATAAGTTTTGCTTGTGTAGAAAATGCTTCCTGATTTGAAAACTTTTAGATATTTGGACTAGAACCAAAACAAAAAAATCGAAGTAAGAAAAGCAGTTTTTGTCGTGTACAAAAGTAAACCTTAAAGGTACAAAAGTGTACCCTAAAGGTAAAAAGTGTCCACCTGTACGGTACAAAAAGGAACAACCGCAGTGACAGTTTTGTTTGTTTCTGAGAGTGTGTGAGCTGGCAAAGATGTTTAAATATTGAAACTGAAAATTATCCTACGATTGGCTTATTTATTGCTTCCTCTAACCCAAAGTTTAAAGTCGGTCCTGGAGGGCCGGTGTCCTGCTGATCTTAGCTCCGACTTGCTTCAACACACCTGCCTGGAAGTTTCTAGTATACCTAGTAAGAGCTTGATTGGCTTGTTCAGTGTGTTTGATTAGGGTTTGAGCTAAACTCTCCAGGACACCGGCCCTCCAGGACCGAGTGTGGACACCCCTGCTTACCCAATCAGCTTCACCAAAGATATACAATAAATAAACACAATTATTAATTCTTTCACCAGTTTAGCAGACATAAGCCCTGCAAGCACAGGACGTCAACATGATGTCATATAGACGTTGCACCCCAACGTTCCCCACTGTCGTGAGGATGTTGGATTTTGTCTGGAAATGAAAATCGGGTTGATGTCACTGTGCAACGTCCAACCTAAAATCAACCAAATATCAAGGTCAAATCATGTTACGCCCTGACGTTGTGTGGACGTTACCACTATGACATCTATAAGACGTTGGATTTTGGTCACTTTCCAACACAACCTAAAATCAACCAAATCTCAACGTAATTAGATGTCGTTATTGGACGTGAAAATAACGTTGTCCGTAGATGTTGGCTAGACATTGAATTTTGGTCACCTGACATTATGACCTAAATCTAACCTAATGTTAACGTCTTATGATGTTGTGTGCCTGCTGGGAGCCTTACACTGATGCCTATTGTAGACTTAGATGCTCAAAATACTACATTTGCCTACTAAAATTCTCCTGCTTGATACATTTCTCGATGTATTTAACTTCTATATCCATTTAACTACTCCACGCATCTCTCACCTTCTTATGCTATCCTTCGAAAGAGATTTATTTGTCACCACAGACAAAAAGGGTAAACTTGAGATTCCAGGCACACAAATTAAAGCTATATGTCTTTTAGCGGTGTGGTGTACCAGCGAGGCTGTCAGCGTGAGAAATGGTTGACAGCCGCCAACAGTTTGTGGCTTATCAGAGAGAGGCCGAGTGTGTGTGTGTGTGCTTAGTGCATTTATGTGAGGAAGGGTACATGAGAGTTTGTGGTGTGAGCACTGATGTGATGCATTTCTGAACAGTTGATTCGGCATCATTTGTTTATATTAATTATGTTTAGACCTCCTGAATTATTAGACTCCCTGTACATTTTTCCCTAATTTCTGTTTAACAGAGAGATTTTTTTTCAATACATTTCTAAACATAATAGTTTTAATAAATCATTTCTAATAACTGATTTATTTTATCTTTGTTATGATGACAGTAAATAATATTTGACTAGAAATTTTTTAAGACACTTCAATGCAGCTTAAAGTGACATTTAAAGTAGAGCTGCACGATTCTGGCTAAAATGAGAATCGCGATTTTTTTTTCTGCTTAAAATAACGATTCTTCTCTCACGATTCTGTAAATGTAAAATAAAGCTTAATATGAGATTATTGTTTTTTCAAACATATGATAAAACAATAATAATATTATGTGTAGGTCTACTGGTTTCTATAAATATTTCTATTCTACTTATAATAATTCTGATGTTTAATATATGTTTGAGATATAGGCCTATGCTTGCAATCTTTCATTGAAAACATTATTAGACCATTTGATTCACTGGTAAAATCAACATTATATAGGCTCGAGTAGTTATACTGATACTGTAAACATTTATTTTCATGCACAACTCTGTTTGCTACGAAAGAAAAAAACATATCAAATGCTTGTCGCAGTCTATAATGCGATATGATTATTTAAATGAAGTGCACGCTTTCCATTTCATTTTTACTGCTTAGTGCTGTTCATACTTGTAGCTAACTCTATCAAACCTCTTCAGCTGCTTCAGAACGCAGCAGCACGAGTGGTCTTTAATGAACCTAAAAGAGCACATGTCACTCCGCTGCTCATTCGTTTGCACTGGCTGCCAGTTGCTGCTCGCATCAAATTCAAAGCTTTGATGTTTGCCTACAAAGCGACTTCTGGCTGCGCTCCTTCTTATCTGCTCTCACTTCTGCAGATTTATGTGCCCTCCAGAAACTTGCGTTCTGTGAATGAACTTCCCCAAAGAGGGAAGAAATCATTTTCCCAAACTCTCGCTTTCAATCTGCCCAGTTGGTGGAATGAACTCCCTAACTGCATCAGAACAGCAGAGTCACTCACTGTCTTCAAGAAACGACTAAAAACTCAACTATTTAGTCTCTATTTTCCTTCCTAATCTGCAATTGCCTCTCTGGCTCCACCACTAACTGTACTCAAAAAAAAAAAAAAAAAAAAAAAAAAAAATACTAATGTTTTGTTTCTTACACTTTACATACCTGAAACTTGCCTACAGCACTTATTCATTGTTGCTCTTATAGTTGTGTAAATTGCTTCCTTGTCCTCATTTGTAAGTTGCTTTGGATAAAAGCGTCTGCTAAATGACTAAATGTAAATGTACGTCACACGTGGCTCTCAAATGATCACTCTGTGCCACTAACTAAATATTATTTACAACTTTATTACCTGTTACTCTCAGCAAATGCGAGTTCTGTTCACTAAAGTAGACACGCACGCATCTATCATTAAGTAGGGCGTGTGCCCGCACAGTCAGCAGCTCATGTCACATGTGATTTCCCGGCCGCGAATACATCATTATATAAAGACAAAAATGACATTTTTGGGTGAATTATACCTTATAAATACAGAATGTGACTCTTTTAACATCATTTGGAAGTGTCCATGTCGCTGAGCAACGTGTGTGAAACTCATGCAGCCGCCTTTGCTTCTCTCCTGAACTTGAAAATATGATTGACAGAATCGTAGAAATGCTGGATTAAGATCCTCTAGGGCAGTGGTTCTCAAACTTTTTTCATCAAGTACCACCTCAGAAAAAATTGTCTCTCCAAGTACCACCATAATGACGAGGCAGATTAATTATTGGAGTTTGTGTTAACCGCACATAGAGACTAACTAATTATTCTATAGCTCCAAGCTTCAAGCATGGTAAAGTTGCTTGAGTCTATTTGTGTCCCGCGACATTTGAATCGCATCCAGATTAATTATCCTAAATCTGAGGTAACAAATGAACTGAAAACCACTTTTAGTTAACAAAACTAACTTTACAAAACAAACGCTTTACAAAACAAATAACATATCGAAAACATGCATTATTTTACACAACTACGAACACATTTTTTAACACATTTGTGATAGCTGTTTTACCAATGATGCAGCATGGGCAGATTACTGAGTTTGTATTAACTGAAATGCCAACACAACAGTATTGGTCTGCAAAAGCGCTTCTCTAGTGCAAATCTGCTCCGCAATTTCCGATGCCGCACACCCTATTTTTAGCATCTGATGCACTAAAGTAAACATTCTAAGCACTGCACCGATGTGATCCTACGCTTCAGGGAACAGCTGGTGCTGATCACGTAACTGTTCATGTCAAAGGGTAAAAGTGTATTTTTTTCGCGTACCACTAGTGGTACACGTACCACAGTTTGAGAACCACTGGTCTAGGGGGTTAAACCGAGATCGCAATCTTTTTCCGATTAATTGTGCAACTCTAATTTAAAGGCTTAACTAGGTTAACTAGGCAGGTTAGGGTAATTAGGCAAGTTATTGTATAACAATGTTTTTTTCTGTAGACTGTCGAGAAAAATATTGCTCATGGGGACTAATAATATTGACCTTAAATAGTTAAAAAATAAAATAAAGAAACTGCTTTTCTTCTAGCCAAAATAAAGCAAATAAGACTTTCTCCAGAAGAAAAAATAATATAGGAAATATTGTGAAAAATGTTAAAAATCATTTGGGAAATATTAAAAAAAAGAAAAGAAAATATTCATGGGTGGCGCAGTGGGTGGCACGTTCGCCTCACAGCAAGAAGGTCGCTGGGTCGCTGGTTTGAGCCTCGGCTCAGTTGGCGTTTCTGTGTGGAGTTTGCATGTTCTCTCTGCGTTTGCATGGGTGTTCTCCGGGTGCTCCGGTTTCCCCCACAGTCCAAAGACATGCGGTACAGGTGAATTAGGTAGGCTAAATTGTCTGTAGTGTATGAGTGTGTGTGAATGTTTCCCAGAGATGGGTTGCGGCTGGAAGGGCATCCGCTGCGTAAAAACTTGCTGGATAAGTTGGCGGTTCATTCCGCTGTGGCGACCCCGGATTAATAAAGAGACTAAGCCGACAAGAAAATGAATGAATGAATAAAAATATTAATGCACAAGGGTGTGTGTGTAGATATGCATATAAATGTAGCAGTATAATCAACACCACCCCCAAATACATACACCATCTCTCCCCAACTCACCCAACACACACACACACACACACACGCACAGTCCCCGTCATTCTTCCGCTAGCTTTTCCTCTCGGAATGTGTTAATTGGACTGCTGGGACTTTGCCGCACCATTGTTTTATTATTTATATTAAAGCATAGAGAAGTAAGCAGCGGCCCATCATCATGATTCTATCTACTAGCTGCATGCTATGAATATTTGATGTTCCATCTATTATTTATCAGAGGCAGGCTTTATCATTTATCGAGAGGAAATAATCCCATATACATTTCAATTTCACCACAGCTAATTTGCATGTTAGGATTCCCGGTGGGCCTTGTTGCAGACTTTGGAAAGCTGCATGAAAGGCCTTCTAGCAAATCCCCATTCACACACAAACACACATACGCACAGACTGGCATGGGACTGCTTACTCCCACGTGAGAGTCTATGTGAAGCACAGTGGACAAACAACCAATCACCTGTAAGGGTTTGACAGTAAACATCTTTGTATTGGAAATGCAAATATATTTTTTTCGACACAAACAAAACATGATAGCCATTATTAGCAATGAATACATTGCACTGGAGAGAGCCCTGACGGGGGAGAACATGTAAACAAATGTCAACAAATGTTTGTTTTGGATAAATATGATTCTCTATGCAAGAGTTTTCCGCAACCCAAGCTCATTCTGAAAACGTACCGCTAATACATTGCTGGAGAGCGCCAAATACGTTCCAGGAGGTAAGTTTGTTTGCAGTTTTCGTGAGGCCACTGTGTAGGCTTTTCGAGATCTCTAATTTTAAGATCATTTGCGCATGCTCTTCTTAGGAAAATCCACCAGAGGTCGCTGTTGACTGACTGAGTAACTGACTGATCGACTTACCCACCCTCCTCCTTTCCTAAATTCAGCCTATAGTGTTTTCAAAAGCACCGATTGACCCGCCTAACCACTTCCCTAAATCCAACCAACAGTTTTAAAAAGCAATCCAGAAAAAGGAAAGGCCTCGCGGCTGCCGGATTTTTACCTCATTTTCAGATTTTACCACATTCTCACCCTGATATTTACTTGTTTATTTAATTTTTTGGCTTCTGTATTTGTCTTACCTGCTTTCTGGAACCGTTCTTTGCCAGACTTGAACCCCGTCGTTTCATAATAGGGTCAGAATGTGGTAAAATTGAAAACGTAGTAAAAATCAGATGAGGGCTTTGGTTTTTCTGGGCGGCTTTTGTAAATTGTTGGTTGGGTTTGGGGAAGGAGGAGGGTGGGTCAGCCGATTGGCCGGTCGCCCAGTTAAGCATTCAGTCAGTCAGACAGACAGTCGTTCAACATCGGCCTCTGGTGGGTTTACCTGAGAACAGAGCGGGCGTAAACGGCACTGGCCTGAGACATTTGAGATACAAAAATGCTTCTCTTGATTCTTCCTCTTTTTAAATTTGTATTTAATATTTTTATTAAATTTGGCTGTACTAGTTTTTGAACTGTTATGTTATTTTGTTAGATAATCTTCAGATTTGGCTTCTTGTGACTTTTAATTGATTATTTCAACCCAGGCTCATTGTAAAAAAGGTACCTCTATATACATTTCTGGAGAACACCAAATACATCTCAGGAGTTACGTTTTTTGCTGTTTTTGTTTTCGGGGATCCACCAGAGACTCAAATTTCTCTCGCGAGTGCCATTCGTGCCTGCTGTTCTCACGTAAACCGTATTTTAAAAAGTACAGATTGAACCGCCCACCCACTTCCCTAAACCCAACTGACAAATTTAGAAAGCAATTCAGAAAAAGAAAAGCCCTCGCCTGATTTTTACCACGTTTTACCACATTCTCACCCTGTTATTTACTTGTTTATTTTATTCTGTTTTTGTCTCACGCGCTTTCTGGAACCGTATCGTTCTCAAACCCTGACGCTATGGTCAACTTCTCTCTGCCTCACAAGTCCACCAATATACACGGCGAGCCTCTGGACAAACTGGTAAAAGCCGGAAAGCTGTCTATACAGAGGTAAGCGGTCAGCCGGAAAGCACGAAAAGCGTTCATTAAAAAAATTAAATGCAGCCATACATACTTCTGACTACATAATTCATGATCTCTAGACATGTATAAAGGGCTACATTTTGAGAATGAGCCTGTGTTGGATTATTTGTTTATTCTTTACGCACTGAAGAAGGCATTGTGCAGAAATGTGTGTGTTTTGTATCTCATGAGCTACATAAAGTAATTATTTAATGAGTGTGAATCATGACCTTCTGAGGGTGCTTTCACACCTACACTTTTGTTTTGGAGCCTGTCTCGTTTGCCAGTTAGCGCTGTTCGTTTGGCATATGTGAAACCAGGAATCGTGCTAGGATTCGATCGCTCCGAGATCGCTTGAATGAGGTGGTCTCAGCTCAATTGAAACGAACTCTGGAGCGGATCAATTGCAGTGAGAAATCGATACGATCCGAGCGCGGTTATATCACAGTGTTTTCTGGATATGTAATAGGCATACGGCTATATGAAAAGAGAATTATGAGTAGGGCGGGAAGTTTCGCGAGTCTCCTGGATGCCCGCAAACGAGTGATAATCTCCCAGTAATCTCGCGTCTCCCTCCTGGTCCTCAAATAGCCTACGTCGCGTACCCTTCTCACCCCTCCCCACTGCATCTCTCTTCAGACACGTCGTTGGTCTTTTGGTCCGATTATAAAACTGTGCAGTGTGAAAGCGAACCGATCCAAGAACAAAGAGCAACAATGTAACAATTGTAATGTCTGTTTCAGAACAACTGAATCGATACACAGGTGTGAAAGCACACTAAAATTTAATTTCACACAAAAAAATACATGGCGGTTAAATTCTCCGCGGCGACCCCTGATAAATAAGGGACTAAGCGGGAGTAAAATGAATACATTCAAATCAAATACTCTGCAGTCTGTAAAATCAATTATTTTAGACTCATAATCAGTGTCTGCAATTACTTTTATTTCCATCTTATGTAAGGAAATCCAAAGGTCACACTTTATTTTGATAGTCCGTTTGTTGAAGTTAAGTTACATTCATCTACATGGCAACTAATTCTCATTAGATTAAAAGTAGATTATAAGTAGTACGGTTGGGGTTGGGGTTAGGGTTAGTGAAAGTTGACATGTACTTGCAGAGTTTCTTATAGTCAGTTAAATGTCTGTTGAAGGAGCATATCAACAGATATTAAGCAGACAGTCTACTAATACTCAAATGGACCATCAAAATTAAGTGTTACCAACCCAAATTATGCAAAAACTGCATATTTGCAAAAAATTGTGTGAATCAAAGCTAGTTCAGGCTTTACTATCATTAGCGCTGACAAAATAAGTCACATTGCGGTCTCCTGGTGTACACGTAGTTATCTCTAACTATGGGATTTTGTGCAAATAAGCAAAAGTGAACTTTCTCTTTCCCCCATTCACTGCCATATGTGCACACACACGCACAGGTTTACACAATGAGGAATGTTTCAGAGTTCTGAGGACCACCGTTTGTCATCTGTGTTTATTTGGAAAGGAAAGCATCAGGAAATTGACCCAAAACCCCCTACCGATCATGGGGCTACCCTGGTGAATTCCTTAACAATTAGACCTCTGTGCCATTCTGGCAAGAAATAAGTATGAAAAGAAAAAAAAAAGGTCAGAGGGGTCACTACTCTTTGATGAAATGGAAACTAGTATTCTAGTGATTCAAGTATTCGAGTATTTCTAGTTATCCAGAAATGTGTATACTTAAATATTGTGTTCACCAAAGACTATCACCTGTAGGTCTCATATCATGTACACTGCCTGACGAAAGTTTTATCTAAGTTTTAGGAACAATAAATAATAACTTGACTTCTAGTTGATCATTTGGTATCAGAAGTGGCTTATATGAAAGGCGAAGGCCTTGAGATTACGCTTATTTTAGAGTCTGACTTTGCTTAGAGTCTTGGGTCTTGTCACTTAACAGAAATAATATACAGTGTAGAATATAAAGTCATGCTGCAGTGGAAACAGAATGAATATTGTGCATGACTCCAATGCACATCTCTGCAATGACTCCTTTTTAATAGTCATCTGGAATGGCAAAGAAAGCGTTCCTGCAGGGCTCCCAGAGTTCATCAAGATTCTTTGGATTCATCTTCAATGCCTCCTCCTTCATCTTACCCCAGACATGCTCAATAATGTTCATTTCTGGTGACTGGGGTGGCCAATCCTGGAGCACCTTGACCTTCTTTGCTTTCAGGAACTTTGACGTGGAGGCTGAAGTATGAGAAGGAGCAATATCCTGCTGAAGAATTTGTCGTCTCTTGTAGTTTGTAATGTAATGGGCAGCACAAATGTCTTGATACCTCAGGCTGTTGATGTTGCCATCCACTCTGCAGGTCTCTCGCACACCCCCATACTGAATGTAACCCCAAACCATGATTTTTCCTTCACCAAACTTGACTGATTTATGTGAAGATCTTGGCTGCATGCAGGTTCTAGTAGGTCTTCTGCAGTATTTGTGAAATTGGGATTCAGCTCAACAGATAATTCATCTGAAAAATCGACCTTCTGACACTTTTCCAAATGATCAACTAGAAGTCAAGTTATTATTTATTGCTCTTATAATTGGGATTAACGACAAGACTTTTGTCAGGTAGTGTATAACCAATACAAAGTTGTCACATCACGCTCATTGAGTGCATACAAAAACCCGTTATCTAAAAAAAAATGAGGTTCTTTTATCTCAAGACAAAAGCTAATTGTCCATTATAATTAAGTAAATTAAAAATAAAAATAAATTTATACCATGGTATACCTCACATTGTTTTATAGTTCTGATGTGCTCAAAGCCAAATGTCACCAAAGACAAATCTTGCCCTGTTTTGTTTTTCTGACACAGGCTTTCAGTGCTTTCGCCTGTGGTACTGACATCACTCTTACTAATTAACTAGAATTGTTAATGTCATGCATGAGCAGTGGTCAGCGAGCCCTAATGGCACATAGACTGCTTGCTCAGCAAACTCTGGACCAATTTATCAAAGCAGCAAATGGTGTGCAGGATTGGGATTTAATGGACACTGGGATTTAATCCCCAGTCGGATATTTTCTCTAACTCTGATCTTTTCATTGAGAAATCTTTTCTTCAATTTCCAGGGCTGTGGTTTGTATGTTTTTTTTCTTTTTATCAAACAATTGTATTTGTATTGCTTAAAGTTGATATATGAACTGAACTTCTGTTGAGTGTTATTTGCTTTGTATTAGGCATGGGATGATAACTATTTTCAAAGTATACTGCGGTTTGGAAAAGTAAGGGTTTTAAAACCATCAAATTTTTTCGCAATACCATTCCTAAAGGAATGAGTAAGATTTAAAAATATATATCTAAGAATGCCATTTTAAATTGTAAAGAAATCAGGTTTTTTTAAATGAAATAGTCAGAACAAGTCAATAATTCACTTGAACTGTTTAGCCTGACAGATTTACTGCTCCAGAATATTCTAAATGTTTCTCAAAATAAAATATGTTGTGTTCAAAGGGCACTTATTTTTATTATTATTATTATTATTATTTTTTTTTTACCCGGACATTTAAAAAGAACATATTTTAGATCGGAAATCACATTATTGTGAAACCATGATATTTTTATCCAAAGTATTCATACCATCAGAATCTTATACTGGCCCATGCCTATGTTGCATACTAATGAAGCATTTTTGCAGAAGTAGATGCAGCTGATAGAGATGCAAAGACCTAATTGTCTCAAATTAACTTGAGCTCTGCAGCTAAACTTCCTGTCTGCAGAAATGTGTTAAAACTGAACACAGAATATGCACAGTTGAGAAAGCCTAACCGGACGGAGAAATTCTTTTAATGTTGGGCAGAGAATTCGTAGAAAAAGAGGACGTATGTATGGGTGCGGCCAATGGAGGACTAGCGAATGATTGACAAGTGACGAATTTCACTAAACTCCACCTGTTAATATCAGCTGCCTTTTGCATTGCATTGAGGATAACAGAATTCCCATGCCTATGTAGCATGAGAAAAGCGCTATATTAATGTCAGGAATTAATCTTATTATTTAATATGACAATCGTTTTCGTATTAGCTGAGTAGCAGTATATAACTAAAGTTAGATTTAGGAAAAAATTATATGATTTGAAGCATGAGCACACATTACTTTGTACCCCATGAACAAAACCAAAATTTAAAAACACACTCTGGACCACCCCTGTAATGGCAAAACAGAAACAAAGTGTGCATGAACACATGTGCTGTTTGTGAGTGGAATCTGAACAGATCTAGTTGGATTCGTTTCTCATTGGAGGAGTCTAGCACAGAACCTAATTACTTACACATGTGGAGGATTTTGAAGCAAAGAAAAAAATCAGATGACTTCCAAACAAATATGGCCTCTCTGTCTCCTCTGGCAAGGGTCAAAGTTCATGCGTCTTCTTGTCTTCGTATAGGAGGAATGCTGAAGTAGACCTGTAAAGAAAGATTCCCTCTCTGGATCAAAGCCTAAGAAAAGTTTCATTTAAAACTCCAGAGCCAAAAACCTGCTGGTTATGCTGTTTTAACATCTTTTCTCCTCCCAAGCCTGTCAGACCCCACCCTGCACAGTTCCAGAGGCTTGAAGGGTAAATATGAGCCATTTGTGCTTTGAAATAGGGAATTTCTCTGGTAACAAGTACAAACTAAAGCGTTCTAGGATGAAACGGACAGACAGAATTGGTTTCATCAGTCTATAAGTGGAGATACTTTAATTTGAGTGTAATGGATGATCAGATCATGTTTCTTGTTGAAAAAAAAAAAATTTTCCTTCAGCTTAGTCCCTGATTTATCTCCATGCCAGATAAACAAGATCCAGCCCGGATGCAACATCTTGTCAAGAAATGTCAGTTTCTCCAGGTATCTGGACAACAAGTCCAAGTCTTCTTACACTTTCTTTACATACCTGAAACTTGCCTATAGCACTTATTCACTGTTGCTCTTATTGTTGTGTAAATTGCTTCCTTGTCCTCATTTGTAAGTTGCTTTGGATAAAAGTGTCTGCTAAATGACTAAATGTGAATGAAAATGTAAGAAAAAAGATTTTTTGATATAATAAGAATAGATATAGGATATAAATATAAAGGATTAAAATATTACAAAACATTATTTTCTAGCCTACATAAATATGAAAAACCACTGCTTTCAAGAGTTCACACTTAGCTCATGATTTATACATAGCTTGTTTGGCATGCTGTCCCGGGAGAGAGCCCTGAGCTCAAGGGATCCTCGAGCCCAGGGCTCCCCCCCTTTTGCAGGGCGAGTGGAGATTGAGCTCAGGTCTATCTCAAACTCCCCCGCTGCTGAGGCCAAGGCGAACTTCCTGAGAGTAAGACATTATAAAAAAGGTTTAGGCTTGTTTTATCTATAATATAGAGCACATTTGGATGGTGGGAGGAAACCGGGGAACCCGGGGGAAACCCACGCGGACACGGGGAGAACATGCAAACTCCACACAGAAATACCAGATGGCTCAGCGAGGACCCAACACCATTGGTATTCTTGCTGTGAGGCAACAGTGCTAGTCACTGGGCCACCGTGCCGCCCATTCTGGATAAAGGAGGAAGAAGGGGAGGAGGGGGGGTTTCTTCCAGACGAAGATAGTTGTAGAAAGGAAATGAGGATATATATAGTGATTTGGGATCCTTTGATTGGAGGATCATAATTAGTTAATGTGGACCAGCTGGGTAAATCATGAGCACATGCTTCTCTCGAAATTAGTTTAAAACTAAACTTCACTTTATGTCTTCTTCATCTCGGGAGGCTTTTTCAGTTCATTCATAACAATTTGCTTTTGTATAATGTTATTATTATTAGCAGTATTATTTATTATATCCATATGTATATTTGTTTTATTAAAAACAAGCTTAGATTTGCCCACCTGTCAGGTTTTGGACCATATGGGGCACAGCATGTGTTTTAGGATATAACTCAGGTTTTTGAGCACATTTGTTATTATTATTCATTTATTTGTTTGCTGGAAATTAGAACTGAATTTAGAAATAGTTTTGAAATTAATATTTGCGCTTAACAAACAAAAGTATTTATTTAAAGACTAATTGATGTCTGTGCGTGAAGGTTTCCCTATCCAAGAGTGAAAGTGATCCATTATCTCTCATTCTCACGCAGTAGATGCTCTGTTTAACAATTTTCTGTTAAAAAACTGTCAACTGCTTGTGAAATGCTCATTTTTTCCACTTAGACTTACTTTGCGTCCTGTAAATAGCGAATGCGCTCTTGGCGCGACGCAGCTGACTCTTAAAGGGAATGGGAGATGAGACTCTAATTGGTTTATTCTCAAAACACACCTATAACTCATTAAGAAAATAACTAAACCCTTTTAGACCATGCGCCGAAGCGCAAGGGAGATTTCCCGTCCTTAAATTAGCAAAAATGCGTTCTGACACGCCTTGAAAGCGTTTGCGCCCTGCGTTTTGCGCATGGACCGTCAAAATAGAGCCCTAAATGTTTGATAAAAAGTTCAAACTAAACCATATCTGTGAGCAATTATAGTATATATCTAAAGATCTTTTCATATATGAAGTTAGGTGATCTAGCACACTTCTTACGGCATATTCAGGCTCCAATAATAATCTCATTAATCTAACAAGAATTTATGGAAAAGCTTCAAAATGATACACAAGTGTCCTAAGGTGAGAAGACAATTTGTGCTAAATAAATAAATCAAAGCATGTAGGAGTTGCTGTCAGTACACATAGCTGCTCTATGTCAATCCAAATGTAGCTACAAGACCCTAAAGGCAAATCATCAATGAGGACAGGTCAGTGCTTCGAAACAAGGGATGTTGCAGGAAGAAATGATCTGGAAGGCCCAAAGCCTCTGGAGACTGGAGACCTGTTCCAGTGTTCCATGTTGTTTTGCATCCTCTCAGTTTATTAAGTACTGGGAATGAGCTATATGCTTGGAGACTTCTAATTTTGAATAAGCCTGTCCAGTCATGCTTGGAATCAAATTGCTGCCATGTGATTGGGTGATTAGAAATATGCAGTAACAAGCAGTTGGACAGGGAAATACTAAAGTGGCCAGTGAGTGTATATTGTACATGGTGAAATCAAATTCCGTGTACATTTACCTCAGAGTCCACACCTAATTCTCTTTTAAAAGTGATCACATTGCTCAACACAATTATTCTGTTGTGCCTATTGTTGCCTAGTGCAATGTGTGTCATTTCTATGGAGATGTTGATACCGTAGTAAAGGGGAAAAAACAAAAGCTAATGCCTGACAGGTGTGCAGGCTGAGAAGGCTTAGACATGTGTGATTATCTTGACACCTTGTTCACACTCGACTGAGCAGCCAGGAGTACATCAGTCATAGCAGTGGAATGCTCTCACCCTGGGTTGTGGTTTAATGTACACGCAACACACTGCACTGTGAGAAAATACATAAAGTTTTTCCTTGAGTTTTTCGGGAGTTGATTATTTTAGTAATGTGAAGCATAGATATATACATTAGATGTCGCCTGGCCTATTGTTGTCTATTGGACGGAATGCGTCAATAGCGCCACCATCTTGGTACAGGGTAGCGCTCCTTTGAAATGAATGCGGGACCAAGGTACAGTGGAGGACTGTGGTCATCCAAAGCCAGAGATATACACATATACACATATATCTATGATCGGGAGTTTTCCTGGATGTTAGTATGTAATTTTATTTTTCTAATTACGAAAATTATAATTTTACATCACTTTTCTACATTGATGGATCAGTGACCGCACGGGCATTCCTGACAAAAAGCTTGTGTTTGTGTGTACAGAAATGTACTATTCACACTTCCTGTTAAATTTGATCTAATCATGTCCTGAAACACAGCTCCTCTCCTGCTTTCACTTCTCAAACCGAAAGAGGGAGCGATTCGTTTGTGAATAAATCTCCCCGAACGACTCCCCCGAACTAGTGTTTAGTGCAAGTTATAGCTGCTTTGCCGTATAGTGAATGCAGTAAGTGACTGTTATCATCAATAACGTTACCTGATTAGCACAAAAGTTCAAAACATATAAAAACAGAAAAAAACTTATTATTACCTATGAAATGTTCTGCCTTTGTGCTTTGTTTTCTTTGTTTGCTTGTTACTACACTCGTAGACAGCGCTAAAGTCCCGCATCTTCACGTAATAACACTGTCTTGACTAGTGCGGTTGAATGACATTTGTCCTGGGAGCACTGTACCAATGTGGCGGCGCTATTGACGCATGCTCAGGGTCCCTATGCGATATCTAGTGTATATATCTAGGAATGTGAAGTAAGTGCTAATATCTGAGACTTGCTTGAACTTGCAGAGTAAGCTATTTTAAATCTTCATTTAATTTTGTGCTGGATTATGATACTTTCATACTTTGTTTTTGTCTTGTTTCTAGTCTGAATATCTAAGTGAAGTTTATTTATAAACTTATTTCGAGAGGAGCACGCGCTTATGATTGATAGCAGCTGGGCCTTATTAGCTAACACTCATTCACCAATCAGACGATTCCTTAATCACTATAAATAACCAGAGCATCTTACCTGAGCCATCTTTGTTTAGAAGAATTCCCCCTTCCACCCCTACTCTTCCCATTTCTTTGTCAGGGCAGCACGGAGGCCCAATGGTTAGGATCATCGCCTCACAGCAAGAATGTCACTGGCTCAGACTCTACCTGGCCAAATAAGCATTTCCATGTGGAGTTTGCAAGTTCTCCCCATGTTTGTGTGGCTTTTCCCCGGGCTCTCCGGTTTCCTCCCACAGACCAAAAACATGTATCATAGGTAAATTGACAAAACTAAATTGACAACATAGACACTCCATAGCATTCATAATCTACTTCCACCATTATCAAGCAGGGGGAGTTCTCGAGACCTACCTGAACTCAGACTCCCCTCTCGCCCTGCAACGAGGGGGAGCCCCGGGCTCGAGCTCAGGGCTCTCTCCCGAGACAGGATGCCAAACACGCTTTATAATATATTATCAGCTAAGGGTGAACTCTTGAAAAGTTCTTAAATCAAGAAGCATTTTCTAGACAAATAATTTAAAAAGGTGAAAATGTTGTGACTTTTTTCAAATAGTCTTGTTTTTGGTTTGGAACAGAATTGCTTTTGCTCCCTGGCAGATTGTCTCGCTTGTTTTTAAGGAAATAAAGTTGACATATTCTAAAAACAAGACAATCATTTTCTCTTGTCTAGAAAATGCTTTTTGATTTAAAAATTCTGAGATATTTGGACTAGAAACAAGACAAACACCTAAAGTCTATTAAGGAAAGTCTTAATCATGACAGGCAAATGTTAACATTACCTTGATTAAGCTTAAGACTTAAGCCTGAGATTTAACCTGCCCCACACCTGGCTAGTTTCCCAGCATAAATTGCCAGAGTAACTGAGCTTAAACTATTGTAAATTTGATTTCAAGTGTTCACACTTGGCTGATGATTGATTATAAAGCTTGTTTGGCATGCTGTCCCGGGAGTGAGCCCTGAGCTCATAAGATCCTCGAGCCTGGGGCTCCCTCCCGTTTGCTCGGCGAGAGGGCAGTTTGAGCTCAGGTAGATCTCGAGAACTCCCCTGCTGTAGTAGCTAATGAACAGATAGCGATTGCTCTTAATAGATAACTACTTACTAAGAGCATGTCAATAGTGATTTGGGTTAGTCATTTAACTTAAGTTGCATGTTTTTGGACGGTGGGAAGAAACTGGGGAACCTGGGGGAAACCTACGTAAGCATGGTGAGAAAATGTAAGCTCTGCACAGAAACGTTGGCTGGCTTGGTAAGGACTAGAACCAGTGACGTTTTTGCTGTGAGGCAACAGTGCTAACCACTGGGCCACTGTGCCACCCATCTAGGAAAGGAGGAGGACTTAGGGTGGAAGGGGGGATTCTTCAAAACGAAGATGGCTGTTATATGGAACTTAGGGTATTTATAGTGGCTTATTGGTGAATCATGAACTGAATAATGCGGGTCCGGCTGCAGGCAATCATAAGCATGTGATCCTCTCAACATTAGTTTATAAATAAACTTCACTTATGAAAGCAAATCCGCCATTAATAAACCAGACTTACCAAAATAAGCTTGGCTTTTTCTCTAAGCTTGGTTTATGGAACAGCCCCAGTAGGAGATCAAAATGTGACCCTTCTGTGGACAAATAGAAAATATAGAGCAATCGTTAATGATCGCATAATCTTATTTTATCCTGCCCCTTTTCACAGAATTTCATGCTCAAATTCTAGCTTGACAGCAGATTTAAAGCTCATCAGTATTCACTCGCGATACATCATTTAAAAAAAAAACTACCCTACTTTAACCAACTCTCCACCCAGTAACTCTTTTCCACAAATCTTCATGCTTTCCTGGTTCTGAGGCAGCAACACAGCTCTGAGAAATGTTCAAGCCCTTCACCACAAGCACATCATTCACATTCCTCTCCACAAACACAACAGTCTCTTCGCTGCAGCCCTACAAGTCATAACCATGACAACCTTGCAAAACAAGACGGCTGGTTTGACTTGGTTTAATTGCTCCCCCTCACGTCCCCCATTACTACACATACATTTAGATGAGCATGCTCAACATGAGTTTGGGAAGTTAATTTAAGAGGCCCAGCAGCTGTCATTTGCCTCATTCCAAGAGACTTCTGGGATTTGGAATGTTTGAATTTTGTTACAGCGATTAAACTGACACCCTGAGCCACATTTGGTTATACTTAAGTCGTCATTAATTGTGAAACTATATAAGATTTATCTCAGTCATTTGATAGTTTGGTGTGAAAAGCGCTGCTAATGAAAGCATGTACAGCTGAAGTTGAATTAATAGCCGTTGTGTGAATTTTTTTTTTTAATATTTCCCAAATGATGTTTAACAAATTAACAAATTTGTTGCAGTATTTCCGATAATATTTGTTCTTCTGGAGAAAGTCTTATTTGTTTTATTTCCGCTAGAATAAAAGCAGTTTTTATTTTTTTAAAACCATTTTAAGGTCAATATTATTCACCCCCTTAAGCATTGTTTGTTTTTGATAGTCTGCAGAACAAACTATTGTTATACGATGAGTTGCCTAATTACACTAACTTGCCTAATTAACCTGGATAAGCCTTTAAATGTCCCCTTAAGCTGAATACTAGTATCTTGAAAAATGTCTAGTCAAATATTATTTACTGTCATCATGGCAAAGATAAAATAAATCAGTTATTAGAGATGAGTTATTAAAACTATTACGTTTAATGTAGGAGGGCTAATAATTCAAACTGTATGTATTTTTGGCAACAGATGACGATCCCGTTAATCTGATGCCTTCTGTTCTGTTCTAATAGTGTTTTTCACATTTGGAATCCCAAAAGGCCCAATACTTTGTCTAAGTGAAATTTATTTATAAACTAATTTCACATGCTTATGATTGCTTGCAGCCAGTCCCGCATTATTTAATTTATGATTCACCAATCAGATGATTCCTAAGCCACTATAAATACCCCAACTTCCATATGACAGCCATCTTCGTTTTGAAGAATCCCCCCTTCCACCCCAACTCCTCCTCCTTTTCTAGATGGGAGCCAAGGTGGCCCAGTGGTTAGCACTGTTGCTTCACAGCAAGAACGTCACTGGTTCTAGTCCTTACCAAGCCAGCCAATGTTTCCACCAATATCTATCACCAATATATGGTGATAGATATTCACCTTATTCTCCGCAGACGAGCGGGCGCAGCCATTTGAATTATTTTGGCTCAAGACTTCCAGTCTCATACACTTCCATTCATTATACTTTGTCTGTATAGCCATGCAAACACATGTTTGTAGAGCGAGTAGTTTGACCGTTTGCTGCTGTTTGGTATTTCTAGTCATTTCTCCCATAGGCACCTGAATCGGAAGTTCTAAAACAATCACAAAAACGAGCACACCTCTGCAGCAGTAGATCCTTGATGAACAGTCAGACGAGCACAGCTCGTAATGTAATGTAGATGGAAAGTTGTTCAGAAACCCTGAGTGAAACGCCAGTGTGGACGCGTATCGTTTTTATTCTAAAATGCTGTTTTTAAACTAAAACGTATTAGTGTAAACGGGGCCTTAGACTGACAAAATACTATTCAGGTATTGTCTATGTACACATGAAACATTGGTTTAAAAGAACATGTTTATCTTCTCTCACTAAACTCCCCCACACAAATGCTGTAAGTATTCCTCCTGAAACCCAAGTCCTGACCGCTGTCAAAACAAAATCTAAATCTTTTAGCGAAGAATCAACATAACCTTCTATGACTGTAGTTAATGATTTCACATATCATGGATCTGAGCCCATTAAAATCACAATGTAAAAATAACAATTAGTATAATTGGTCTGTTTAATCAGGGGCCAAAGCCATCAATGAGCTGCATTTATTAAAGAAAGCTGATTGATTGCTCCGAGGACTAAGAAAGTGTAATGTTTACCAGCAGTGAATACTAGAGGATTGCTTCCCATTAACAATGGATTTAAGGGTGATGGCTGTTTACATCTAAAGCTACAAATGAATGTATATGAGCTTTAAGAGTTATGGTTGGTTGATTGATTGATTGATTGATTGATTGATTGATTGATTGGAATGGTACCTGTGTAATTAATCTAACACTAACAAGGATACCTCATTTAAATGAGGACTGTGGGAATTTTTACTAAAGCCGTGGTCACACTGAACTTTTCTCCCTATATACTTTCATTCATATACATGCGAATGCGTCAGACCGGAAATGCAATCTCGTGCGACAGGTTTCACAGTTTGCTGAGTTGCAGAGCTTGGTGATAGAAGGCTGCATTCCCTTAGGACCCGACCAGAGTTCTTGTGACATGGGAATAAATTTCAGAATAAATGCCAGTGAAAATCAATTGGGTTTGAATTTGGAAAAATGTCTCGAAAAACGTTGACGATAAACACAAACGAAAAGCGATCCGGTGTGCACGAGCCTTAACTCTGGTGTAATTTCAACAGGAGTGCACAGTCTAGCAATATAACGCTCTCGGGTTCTGACATTATTTCGGAACAGCATATCTGTGATTTCCTCATTCTTATTGAGCACCGGTACAGCCTGTTAC
This sequence comes from Danio rerio, assembly GCF_052040795.2. Lineage (NCBI taxonomy): Eukaryota > Metazoa > Chordata > Actinopteri > Cypriniformes > Danionidae > Danio > Danio rerio. The sequence goes on from NC_141025.1 coordinate 73,830,056, forward strand.
ACATGATGAATGCATGACCAGTGCTTTCTGCATGTGCTTTATTTTTCACACAGTCTGTGTGCGCTTTATCTGCACAACAGTCCTCAGAGTGGGCTTTACCAACATAAGAAAGCAGAGTGAAGATGCGCTGTCCTTCAGGCTGCATTAGAAAAGGTTCAGTTCACTGTTGGGAAACCCACATCAGGCAAGTCTGATGTATTGGAATCTTTTTCATGCATCATAAATGCATATGAAAAAATATTACCCTTTTCATAATGTGATTATACCTCAAATTTTTACCCTTTAGCAGTCACAAGACTGGAACGTCAGGTTTAAGGCAGCACTCGTGTCTCACAATCTCTACAATCCTTGCACAACCTACAGTTTTATCTGCTCTCTCTCTCTCTTTTTTTTGGTAGTTCCCAATTTAAAAATGAGATTTTGGAAACCAGATCTAAATTTAGCAGGATGATTTTAGGCTGAATGTACGGCGGGAGCGATTGGGTACGGAATAAAACCTTGCGGGAGCGGGATTAAAAAATTAGTCCCACGCAGACCTCTACTTGGTGAACTCTGACCTGCGAAATCACATCACGTGACTGCGTGAGACCAATCGAAGATCAAAACATGACCTCATTCATTTTCTTGACGGCTTAGTCCCTATATCAATCCAGGTTCACCACAGCGGAATGAACCACCAACTTATCCAGCAATCCATCTCTGGGAAACGGAAACACACACACACACACACACACACACACACACACACAATTTAGCCTACCCAATTAACCTGCACCACATGTCTTTGGATTGTGGGGGAAACCGGAGCACCCAGAGGAAACCCACGCGAATGCAGGAAGAACATGCAAACTCCACACAGAAACGCCAACTGAGCCGAGGTTTGAACCAGCGACCTTCTTGCTGTGAGGCAACAGCACTACCTACTGCGCCACTGCATTACCCAAAACATGACCTCACTTTTTAAAATGTCTAATCATCATGTTTAACCTACCCCCCTCCCCCCTTTCGCATGCACAAACTCTAGTGTGATTTTAGTGTAAGCTTGCACTTTACAAGGATAGATCACACAAAATGAGAATTATCCTATTATGTATTCTGCCTCATTTGCTTCTAAACCTTAATGAATGTGTCTTCTGTTGAACACAAAATAAGTTATTGTGAAGAAGTCTGTTCATATGTCTGTAAAACATATGCTGGAATAGTTGGCAGTTCATTCCGCAGTGTCGATCTCTGAAATATAGACTAAGCCAAAGTAAAATGAATGAATGGAGCTCTGCTGTGCTGTAATGACAATGCAAATAATCCTTAAATGTTAAAGGCGGATCACATTGTGTCAGAGAGGATGAAGAGGGGACTGTCATTTAAAGATGTGGGTAACACTTTACAATAAGGTTCATTAGTTAATGCATTTACTAACATGAACTAATCATGTACAACACATGTACAGCATTTATTAATCATAATTGAACATTTACTAATGCATTAATTAACATTCAAGTCCATGCTTGTTAGCATTAGTTAATGCACCAGGGGTTAACATGAACTAACAATAAACAACTGTATTTTCATGAACTAACATTTATTAAAATTAATAAATACTATAGTAAATGAATTGTTCATTGTTTGTTTATGTTAGTAAATGCATTACTTAACATTAACTAATGAACCTTATTGTAAAGTGTGACCAAGATGTGTTACTGTCAAAATGCACAAAAAACAAGTTGTAATGTTGTTGTAATAAGTTTCGTTTCTCGTTATTTCTATCAACCAGGGATCATTCCTATAAGTACAACTTCCCCACCACAATGCATGCAACACTCATAAAAGATTATGTTTACAGTATGTTGTATAGTAATAAAAATAATATGCATATATAATATACAAAATATACTCTTCAAATTTAATTTTGTAGCTCTCCTGCAGGTGGCTGCACATGCTTGGCTTCTTACTATACACTTTAGGACTTCAAAAACTTCTAAACACTTAAGGATCAGCAGCAATTGTCATGAAATACTTTCATTTGGTGAGCAGGTAATAATTGTAATATGTATTCAGCTTTTTTTCAATGATTTTATCTTGGGCTTATGATGTTTTTGGGAAACATGGCCTATATCAGTTTTACCATGAGACATCAGGGTCAAAATTATATGTTTGCACGGCTGTATGGGACCATTATTAAAATCTTGGTATGTTTCGTTATCTCCAAATTTATGATATGTCTCAGTGCTATTAAAACATACTGTAGGTTTAAAATAAACCTATTGTCTAACGGGAAAGCTTAGATCTGCATCCATTTGTTAGTTTGGTTGCCGGTCTAACTGGGATAAGCATAGCCATGTGGAGTAGGACAGTTATTGATTGAAAGTGGTCATTTGATCTAATCGAAATTATTTGAGATAACTATGATAATGGCGAGGCGGTGGCGCAGTAGGTAGTGCTGTCGCCTCCAGCAAGAAGGTCGCTGGGTCCCTGGTTTGAACCTTTGCTCAGTTGGCGTTTCTGTGTGGAGTTTGCATGTTCTCCCTGCATTCGTGTGGGTTTCCTCCAAATGCTTCGGTTTCTTCCACAGTCCCAAGACATGTGGTACAGGTGAATTGGGTAGGCTAAATTGTCCGTAGTGTATGAGTGAATGTGTGTGTGGATGTTTCCCAGAGATTGGTTGCGGCTGGAAGGGCATCCGCTGCGTAAAAATTGATAAGTTGGCGGTTCATTCCGCTGTGGCGAACCCGGATTAATAAAGGGACTAAGCCGACAAGAAAATTAATGAATAAACTATGATAATTGTGGCAACACGGTGGCTCACAGCAAGAAGGTCGATGGTTCAAGTCCGAACTGGGTCAGTTGGCATTTCTTGGAGTTTGCATGTTCTCCCTAAATTGGCGTGGGTTTCCTCCGGGCGCTCCGGTTTCTCCCACAGACCAAAGACATGCGCTGTTGGTGAATTAAATAAACTAAATGGACCGTAGTGTATGAGTGTGAATGAGTGTGTATGGATGTTTCCCAGTGCTGGGTTGCAGGGCATCCGCTGTGCAAAACATATGCTGGAATAGTTGGCAGTTCATTCCGCTGTGGCAACCCCTGATGAATGAAGGAAAAATGAATAAACTATAATTGTGCAAGCTTACTAATTTTGGATTCCAGTAAATGATCACGATTTAAATGACTAAAACTCTTCTTTGACAATTATTCAACCCAAAATGTATGACCATTATGTACAGGCATGTTAACATGTCATGTTTCCCTACTTGTTTTCTTCAACCTGCAATAGCTACTTTGCACAGTGTCTTGCACAACATTGTTCTGTCTTATAAAAAAGTAATTGTAAAGTCTGTCTTAGGTTATGTGTAGAGTTACAGTATAAGTTAGATTACCGTTCCAGTATGTAGTTATGTATAGGTCTGATATAGCTCTTACCTCCAGTGTTGTGTTCATATTTTTGATCATGTTTGGTTATGTAGCACCATGGTCCTGCCAGCCGATTCGAATGTTATTACTCGATTGAATGGGCGTTATCTGTGGTTATCAGCTGATAGATATGGGCCAGTAGGGGCCTTCTGTTACTACTAATTGGCGCAGAAGGCTGTAGTCATCCATCCACATGATTAATCAGCTATAGATCACATACGGCCGGAAATTAAAGATAATTAGTTATATTATTCATAAATTAATTGTATTTTATTAATGTCTACCCCTACGCCAACCCTAAACCCAACCATCACAGAAACGTAAAAACAAATCTGAATGTAGAGTCTTATCTATTAGTATAGCCGATTGATCAAGGGAATAAGTTATATTGTTTATTAAATTTCTCATTATTTGTATTTTATTAAAGTCTACGCCTACCACACCCCTAAACCCAACCATCACAGTAATATAAAAACAGATCTGGATCTGGCGTCTTCTCTATTAGTGTAGCCGATTAATTATGTGGATGGATGATTACAGTCTTCTGCGCCTACTAGTACTAGTAGGCGCAGAAGGCCCCTACTGGCCCATATCTATCAGCTGATATCAGCTCTATCAGCTGATAACCATTGATAGCGCCTATTCAATCGATTGATAACATTCGAATTGATCCTGCAAGACTTGACATTTCCTTCCACTGTATTTCCACACATAAGCAATCAAGCATGACTTGACTTGATATGCTATGTGAGCTAGTTTACAAATATCGAACTGGTAAACCTTATATAATTTTTTTTCTTTGAACAATTCCACTGTTCTTTAAGTTTTTACAAGGAAAGACCTTTGAAAGACAACTTAGTCTGCTTACCCTAGAAGTGCTGGCTTGGTGACAGGTAATTGAAGAGCCGCGTTACTGTTAGTGGAAGGTCAAGATCCTGTCACCTTGCTGACTGTTCTGCAGCACTATAAAATCAATGGAAAGAAGGCCAAAGTGATGTAGCTATGCTGTCAGTGCTGAGGCGAGAAAGAGGTTTAGGTTTAAAATGAATCATGATGCTGTAAAAAAAAAAACAAAAAAAAACAAGCGAACAAAAAGTGTCTAAGTGTGATGGTTTTAAACTCACTTGATTCTGGTGATTTTGCTTACATCTTACATCATCAGAAATGTGCATGGCTCTTGATGGAAAACAGAACACACTTGTATCAAGGGATGCCAGGCAAAGATGAGCAGCACATTTTAATAATAATAATCCAATCAGGAAACAAACAAAGATCCACGGCATAGAAATCAAGACCATGAACATTCAAGAAGAAACTCCAAACAGTGACTTACAATCAGCAGCTGAAATGCAAGACTTTATTCTGAGAGAACAAAAGGCTTTGGTTTGGTTTAAAGGCAATGAGAAAATAAGAGGGGGTAGAGACAATAGCCATTTCTCAGTGTGTGTTCTTGTCTGAACTTGTGTTCTTCTAAAACATTATAAGCCATTGCTGAAGTGAATTCAATCCAACGTTCGGTTTTAGCTAAATACAGATTAAATCCAGTTTAAATTAGTTTAAACATTTTAAAGTGTCAATAGTGGTGGAGAAACCTGCAAATTGTGAAAGTACTATACATCTGTTGGGTTGTAAAATGGAGCTTTAAGGTTATGTTCACACTTGCCATCTTTTTTGAAGCTGAAAGCATCTGCTTTACATTATAATCCTATGGAGTCTTGAGGGCTATTTTAAAATGCCACCACCAGAGTCTTTTTCTGCTGCTCAGAATGTCTTTTCAAGTTGAATTTCTTTTACGTTTCTGATAAAAACGCTCTATGTCAAGTGTCTTTTTGAAGCTCAATTATAACATAAAACATAAAGTTAAACATTTGAGGTTCAACTTGGAAAAGCAGATTGAAGCTGCATCGCACCATTCCACAATGTATGGCAACTGAAGGTCTTGATGTTGACATCCATTTTATAACAAATCAGTGTCTTTGTTTGAATGTTCATGATTTTAAATGAGAAAGGTCACAAAATATCAATCAATCAACCAACCAAACCAGACCAACCAACCAACTAACCCAAACCACCAACCAACCCAAACCACTAACCAACCAACCCAAAACACCAACCAACCCAAACCACTAACCAACCCAACCAAACCACCAACCAACCAAACCACCAACCAACCAACCAAACCAACCCGACCCAATCAAACAACCCAAACAATCAACCCACCCACCAACCGCTCAACCTCCACCCAAACGACCAACCAACAAACTAATCACCCACCCACCCATCAACCCAAACCAAACCAAACCAAAACAACCAACCAACCCAACCCAAACCACCAACCAAACCAAACCAACCAAAACAAACCAAAACAAACCAAACCAAACCAACCCGAACCAAACCACCAACCAACCAACCAAACCGATCCAAACCAACCCAACCCAACCAACCAACCAAACCAAACCAAACCGACCCAACCAATCAACCCAATCAAACCACCAACCAACCAACCCAAACCACTAACCAACCCAACCAAACCACCAACCAAACCACCGACCAACCAACCAAACCAACCTGACCCAATCAAACAACCCAAACAATCAACCCACCCACCAACCGCTCAACCTTCACCCAAACGACCAACCAACAAACTAATCACCCACCCACCAATCCAAACCAAACCAAAACAACCAACCAACCCAACCCAAACCACCAACCAAACCAAACCAACCAAAACAAACCAAACCAAACCAACCCAACCCAACCCAACCCAACCCAACCCAAACCAAACCACCAAACAACCAAACCGATCCAAACCAACCCAACCAACCAACCAAACCAAACCAAACCGACCCAACCAATCAACCCAATCAAACCACCAACCAACCAACCAACCCAAACCACCAACCAACCCAAACCACTAACCAACCAACCCAAAACACCAACCAACCCAAACCACTAACCAACCCAACCAAACCACCAACCAAACCACCGACCAACCAACCAAACCAACCTGACCCAATCAAACAACCCAACCAATCAACCCACCCACCAACCGCTCAACCTCCACCCAACCGACCAACCAACAAACTAATCACCCACCCACCAACCCAAACCAAACCAAAACAACCAACCAACCAACCCAACCCAAACCACCAACCAAACCAAACCAACCAAACCAAACCAAACCACCAACCAAACCCAACCCAACCCAACCCAACCCAACCAACCAACCAACCAAACCAACCAAACCAAACCAAACCAAACCAAACCAAAACAAACCAAACCGACCCAACCAATCAACCCAACCAACCAACCCCACCCACACATCAACTCAACCCAAACCAAACCGACACAACTAACCAATCAACCAACTAACCAACCAAATCCACCCACACTCCAACCCAAACCAAACCGACACAACTAACCAATCAACTAACCCACCAAACCAAACCAACTTAACCAACCAACCCACAGAATTAAGCAGAATAAAGTATTTGCGTGTGTAAATTACAGACAAAGTTTTGAATTTTCAAGACGTGAATGATGTGGAGTGAGCAACATGTTTGTCGCGAAAGTGTGGAATTCACTTCAATCAAGTCCATCACACAAGTTCAAACAATAAAACTCAACTGAATAAATAGGGAAAAACATCCCATGAGTAAACCAGAGAGAGTCATGCGGTGCTTCACCCAGCATAACAGTTCAAAACAAGTCAAACTAAACACAATACGAGCATTAAGCTAAACGTAGTCAATCTAAGTCCAGCTATATTTTTTCCATTGGCTAAAGTGCAAGGCAAAAAAAAAATAGCCATATTCCTAATTTGACAGTCAGTTTTAGGAGCAGGCAGACCCAATCCTGTTTTAAAGAGACCTATGTAAAACTTGCACGTTGGAAGACTTGCAAGTCCCATTGGAGCTGCATTTATGACATGATTACTAAAGATCTCTCTCCAACCACCTGCTCCCCTCCTGTCGTGTCTCTATTCTCCGTTGCACTCTATACTCCACTGCTTGAGTGCTTAATAAAGCATCATCAGCACTGATTGAGATAGATGACTCCACGGCTGGGAGCGCGCTCACGTGTGTAACAGTAAATTGCAAAAGGGAAATGAAGTCAGTCTGAGAGTGCGCCTGTACCTGTTTTTGTATGTCAGTAGCTGTATGGCCATGTTTTACACCATGGCAATTACAACTCCAGTTCCTATTTTTTTTTTAATTCTCAAAGTTATTAAATACTTAAAGTTCTAAACCATCTATTGCAACCCAGGCTTGTTCTGGAACGTAGTCCCGTGGATGTTTCTGGAGACCGTGAAATACATCCCTGGTGGTACGTATTTTTGCAGTTTTTGTTTTCGCGAATCCGTGAGAGGCCGCTGTGTGCGCTTTTTTGTATCTCGAATGTCTCTCACGAGCCCCGTTTGCGCCCGCGCTGTTTTCGCTTAAGCATACCAGAGGTTAGTTGGCCGACCGTCTGTCTGACTGACTAACTGCGTAATGATGGCAGAATTTCCAGTTTAATATTTTTGATAGATGCATTTTAAAGATATTTGCATTGTCTGCATATGAATAAATAAACAAATAACCGAATGAAGGATTCGACTGATATACAGTATATGGTGCTTTAAGGATTATAGCTGTACACCCAAAGCTCTTTACAATTATATCAATGTTCAGCATCTATTCCTTTTTCCTCTGATGTGTGTTTCCTTCCTCAGAGGAAACCGAGCACATGTGCCAGTCCCATGACAAGAGGTGTTGGTTTGCGGTGAAAATACAAATGCAAATTTCCTCTAAGTGTGGTTTATTCATAAACTAATTTCGAGAGGATCACGTGCTTATAATCAACACGGCTGGCTCCTTGTTAGCTCCGTAATCAGCCCTATTAGATGATTACGGAAGCATTATAAATAACCTGAGTTTTCCACTCCAGTTATCTTCGTCTTGAAGCTCCCCCCCTTCCACCCCTACATCCTCCCACTTTTTCTGATCGGGCGACACGGTGGCCCAGTGGCTAGCACTGTTGCCTCACAGCAAGAACACCGCTAGTCCAACCCATCGGGCTGGTTGGTGTTTCTGTGTGGAGTTTGCATGTTCTCCCCGTGTTCGCGTGGGTTTTCCCTGGGTTCCCCGGTTTCCTCCCACCGTCCAAAAACATAAACCATAGCAATCGACTAAAACAAATTATCACCCAATACAACCTGAGTTTACACTTCTCACGGTGACAAGCAGGGGAGTTCTCGAGACCTACCTGACCTCGAATTCCCCTCTTGCCCTTCTAACGGGAGGGAGCCCCGGGCTCGAGGATATTACGAGCTCAGGGCTCTCTCCCGGGACAGCATGCCAAATACGCTTTATTGATTATCAGCTAAGTGTGAACTCTTGAAAAATAAATAGTGAAAACAGGGACATGTGGTGCAGGAGGAAAAAAAAAAGGTTTGGCATATCAGATGGAGTACTGACTTCAGATCAGTACAGGCTTTATTTTGATGTTTGATGTTTAATGTGTTCATTTATTCATGAGCTAAAGAGTTCACCCCCCGAAATTAAAATTGCACACCCTCGGTTAGTTTTTCAAATATTTATGAGCAAGCAGTTTGCATTTTGATTTAGCATTTAAGGTTTATCAAGTTACAAGACTTAACTTTGCCTTTAGTCAAAATTGTTTGCTATCAAATGGTAACACTTTAGTTTAGGTCCCAATTCATGCTATTAACTACTGGCCCATTACCTGCTCATTATTAAGACATTAACTGTTCATTAGTAGTTGTAAAGTATGATCTTATTCTGCATTGCTAATCCTACCCAAAACCTAAACCCAACTTCTACCTTACTAACTATGGTAACACTTTACAATAAGGTTCATTAGTTAATGCCTTTACTAACATGAACTTATCATGAACAACACATGTACAGCATTTAATAATCATAATTGAACATTTACTAATGCATTATTAACATCCAAGTCCATGCTTGTTAACATTAGTTAATGCACCATGAGTTAACATGAACTACTGAACAATGAGAATGAGAACAATGAACTACTGCATTTTCATTAACTAACGTTAACTAACATGAACATATACAGTAGTAAATGTACTGTTCATTGTTTGTTCATGTTAGTAAATGTATTAATTAACATTAACTAATGAACCTTATTGTAAAGTGTGACCCTAACTATTAATAAACATCTAATTAGGGGTTTATTAAACTAGTAGTTTGTTAATGGTTTGTTGTTACTGTGAATTGTGACCTAAACTAAAGTGCTAGCAAAATTTATTTCACAAACAGATAATAATTCTTAAAAATTGAACGTATGACTGATATTAAACACAAAGAATATGTGTTTTTTAGACCCAGCCACAGCATAGAACACACACAGTTATTTACACCCTGGAAACAAATTAAAATAACCAAATAAATACATATACATGATGTATAAACATGATAATAAAGTGTATCACTAGATTAGCCCCACTCCTCAAACTCTATTTTATAGGAACATGACAACAGCTTATGCGTCTAATCTTGCAAACTCCGATTTTCCTCCAGGTTTAGCTTTTGTGTTTGCTTCATGGTAGTTACGCAGATCTGTACAATGCTCCTCAGAAAATTGTACCTATAGGGTCTGCATTTCCATTTGCATAAGTTCAAATATATCGGTCACGCCCAATTACTGTGGCTACATCAATGAATTTGAGCGATTGCTTAATTAATTGCCTAGCCCAGAGAGGTATATTTATTTATTTCAATAATAATTAAGGTAGTGGAAAAAACACTAAAAGTGAAGTGTACGGGATGTTAATGCACCTAATATATTGATTACATTGGCAAAACAGATCATAATTGTAATATTTCAGGTTGGTAAACTGTTATTTTTTCTTTGCATGATGTTCACTGTATGCAATGCTTTGTAAATGATGACATTGCCTATATATGATTATCAGCTTATCCCATAAACACCACTTTATTTAGATGGACTTTTTCTGTTTTTCTTTCTTTACCATGCGTAAAAAAATTGATGAAATGTCTTTTGCATTGTCGTGGCTGTGCTAGAAATACATTTTGGGTTGGCTTTTTGCATTCTTATTGGAAGAGAGTAGTTATCTGCAGCTCATTCTTATTACGTACCCCTGTATACATTTCTGGAGAGCACCAAATACGTCTCAGAAAATGCGTTGCAGTTTTTGTTTTCGCGAATCCACCAGAGGTCACTGTGTTTGCTTTTTCAGATCTCACATTTCTCTCGCGAGTGCCATTCGCGCTTGTTCTTCGTTTCTGCTTTCTCTCCCGTCATCGCGGTCAACTCTGCTCTACATCACAAGTCTGCTATTGTATATTTATTTATTTCTAGATAATAGCTTTAGTCAGGTTCATTGATTAAAGTTGAGATAACAAAAAAGTTTATTTGATTTTTATTCATTTAGTTTTATTTTATTTTATTTATTTTTAAAGTGTGATAATTTTCTATTGACATACTGCTAAAAATGTTAGTCATTCCTTATAATTCTCAGTCATTAAAATATACTAACCATACATTTTATCAATCATATTTCAGGAGATGGTTTTATGCAAAAAAATAAAAATAAAAAATCTCACTGCTCCATCCAGCACACACACTCTCGGCTCATTTTGCTTTCAAGCCAGTCACATTCCACACCTAAAATATGCACTTCAGAAGCCTCTAGGCCCCTTTCCAAGAGAAGAGGTTTGGTTACTATGACAACAATGCGAAACACACATCTGGATGATGTGAGTGCTGCTCACACTGATGCTATTTTGATTCAGAACATTTCCAAAAAGGCGTTCTTACCGAATGAGAAAGGGGTGGAAAAAATGCCAAAAGTATTATTTAGGCACTTCAGTTTATTGTTATCCTTACTCTTGCAGTATCCCTGTAAAAGTAGAATTTTGCAGACTGATTATGTAGGATGAACCAAGCAAATAAACAAAAATGTTTCAGTATATGCTGTAGTAAACCCATGTACCTGAATAAAGTTACACTGACTAAACTAAGCCCCCAAATATATGTGTGGTTACACTGAAACTACCGTGTCTTTCATTCAAAGTATAATTCTATATTGGATTACGTGAAAAAAGGGTTTTCTGATTTGAACCTGTTTCATTTAATTTGCCTTAAAACAAAAAAGAAACCCCCTAGGTAAAATTAAAAGCATTATTTTTGCTCAAAGTAGTATTTTTACTTTAAACCAAGTTTTTTTTTTTGTATTTAGAGTTTTTGTTTTTATGTATTTCTAATGTGAATTTGATTGCCATCTTACGTGACGTTTATAGCCATTTATAAATAAATAATAAATAAAATAAATAAAAGCATCAGCAGATACTTCAGATCCTGAAAAAAATGGCAATAACATGTTCAACACAGGCTCATTGTGAAAACGTACCCCGTCTACATTTCTGGAGATCGCAAATTATGTAGCCAGTGGTACGTATGGGTGCATTTCGTCTTTAAAATGAACGCTATGAGGTGATATGATGCACCAGACGGCTTCTGTTTCTTTTTGCGCTTACCAGCTAACCACTTAAATCCGTCTGGATGGCGTTTCTGCAGTTACCTGTTTGCCCAGTAGTTTTCCGCATATGTTAGTGGATCTTGAGACGCAGAGCGGAGTTGACCGTGATGAGGCGAAGAACAGTTACCAAAAAGCAGGTAAAACAAAAAGGTAAAAAATAAACAAGTAAATAACAGTGTGAGAATGAGGTAAAATCTAAAAACATGGTAAAAATCAGGCGGCTGCAAGGGCTTTCTTTTTTCTGGATTGATTTTGAAAACACTGTTGGTTGGGTTTAGGGAAGGTGGTGGGTGGGGATTTCGGTCGGTCAGTCAGTCTGCCAGTCGACAGCGGTCTCTAGTGGATGCATGTGAGAACACCAGATGCAAATGGCATACTTAAGAGAAATTTGAGATCCTAAAAATCGTACACAGTAGGGAAATTCATGAAGACAAAAACTGCAAAAAAAAAAAAAAAAAAAAAAAAAAAAGAACTCTTGGGACGAATTTCATGCTCTCCAGTAATGTATAGAGAGGTACGTATTAAAATTGAGCCTGGGTTGCAAATGTTCATGTATGAATGTATGTATGTATGTATGTATGCATTCATGTACTTTTATTTTAGTAAAAAAAAAAAAGAATTCCCAAAATAAATATTTAAGTTGAACCAAAGTAATTGAATTAATTCATGGTCTCTATAAAAACTATATTTTAGTAATTTATTTATTAATTTATTTTTAAATCTTGGGCAGAATTTTTAAAAAAATTAATATTAAATACTTTTTAAGCTTCAACCAATTCAAAACTACAATTTAAGCAATTGTTTACTTTAAATTATACATAGATGTGAGGATGAAAAAGATTAGTTTGTTTTTCTAAAATTTAAATATTCATTATATCAAAGTAACATTTTGATTTAGATTAAATTAAATTTTAAAGTTTGAATCAAAGATAAATTCTACTTTGACAAAGACAATTTTTTTTTAAATTTTTTTTTAGCTGTAACAAATTACTGTAATGTTTTAAGTCAATTTAAAGTCTATTTTTAACAATGCATTACAAGTCCATGTAGTAAATTAGTAATGTTTATATATATATATATATATATATATATATATATATATATATATATATATATATATATATATATATATATATATATATATATATATATATATATATATATATATATATATATAATAATTAAATCCCTTTTGGGCAGTAATGGCATTATATTTTACATTTTTAAAATGGAGTTAAATACTTGATTTAGATTAAATAAATGTTAAAGTTTGAACCAAAGTTAAGCTATATTTTCAGAATGACAACAATTTTTAGCTGTATCTAATTACTGTAAATGGTGGCTTGGTTTAGGATTGGATTAACCCCTTTTGCCTCACAGCAAGAAGGTCACTGGTTCGAGTCCCAGCTAGTTGGCATTTCTATGTGAGGTTTGCATGTTCTCCCCGTGTTGCCGTGGGTTTCCTCCAGGTGCTCCGGTTTCCCCCGCAGTCCAAAGACATGCGCTATAGGTGAATTGGATGAACTAATCTGGCCGCAGTGTATGAGTGTGTATGGGTGTTTCCAGTCACAACCCAGTACTGGGAAGGGCATCCCATGCATAAAAAATATGCTGAAATAGTTGGTGGTTCATTCCACTGTGGTGACCTCTGAAATAGAGAATAAGCTGAGAACAAATGAATGAATTACTGTCATTTTTCAAGTTGGTTCAAAGTATATATATATTTTTAAGTGTATGATAAATTCGATAAAACTATTTGTAAAAATAATAAAAATAAAAAAGCAATCGTAAAGCAACCTTTTCAATAAGACCCCTTCTGCATAGTAATAGGCTTAACCATGCCAAACACATTGATTTTGAGATGGTTTAATGAGGCACAGTTGCATTGAAAGTAATTACAAGAACAATTGAAATAGTCATGGTGCAGTGCTTTGTTGTTTTATTTGTGTTGCCCAGTAAACTGATTGTGAGTGTTCAATAAAGTGCAATGCTATGTGCAAACATGCTGTTATGTAGTCAATTAATTTAATGTGTTATTACATACAAGGAAGAGGAACCTGATTTACAACATCCTTTGCTTCCTGTAATACATTCAAAATTGAGAGTCTTTATGATACATTAGGTCAACTACAACATATATTAATCTCTCTAGCCATACTAGTCAGCTTTTAACTGAAAGTTTGGGAAGCTGGGAATAAATGGCTGATCATTTTATATGCTTGATCACACCATTACCTCAAATTGGGTCTAATTAAACAGTGTAAACTGCGCACAAGCAATGTGGAGACCTGAGGGGCACTCAACAGGATTTAATACTGGTTGCTTAAATTGCCAGAGAAAAGTCATTAGTTGGCAGTATGCTAACAGGGTGATAAAGGTGAGCAAGCCATTGGTAAAAAAAAAAAAAGAGCAACTAGCAAAAGACCGAAATGAAATGCACACTTGCATGCCCTGTTTTGGTTTATATCCTAGACTTGTTTTATCCATATGAGAAAAAAATAATTCTCTTATTCACATGAAGGCGTCACGGTGACTCAGTGGTTAGCACTGTTGCCTGACAGCAAGACAGCAAGTCTCGGCTGAGTCAGTTGGCATTTCTGTGTGGAGTTTGCATGTTCTCTGCATGTTAATTTCCTCCAGATGCTCTGGTTTCCCCCACAGTCCAAAGACATTCGCTATAGACTGATTTTACGCGGCCACCATTTTTAAAAGTGAAATCGAGGCTGTGGTGGGAAGAAACCCGGAAGTATCGCTTGGACTTACATAAGAACGTTGTGTACATTGCTATATATTTTATCAGTGAAGAGAAAGTAACACAAATTTATAATTTCACCGCCTTCCAAGTGACCCATACATTCGTTTTGAGAGAATGGTGAAAATAAAAAGACATGTCAGACCTCATTTTCAGCTAAGTTAAGAGAAATAACGCTAGTTAGCTGATGTTTTCTTTCCCAAACACACGCTTTAGATGTCACTTATCAAACTCAAGTTAATAAACTGATTCTTTTATTATATTAAACTTTTGATGATACTGGATTTTGTTACTGAATAAAAAAAAAAAACGTCCATTTCCCGTTAACATTTAAGGCACTGTTGATGGCGTTCTTAAACAACGCTGATTTGCCATTGTGTTTATGTGCTCAACAGAAATTACTGTGATTGGCTGAGAAGTTCATCAGTTTACCCACCATTGTTTTAACGAGTACAAACACAGGCGAGTGATTCGCTTCATGACTCGATTGATCTTCGTGGCTGCTTCGTGCTCCAGCGTCCGTGTATCTGTGTTTGCACTGGGTGAAGAGCAGTGAACTGATGTCCTTCACGGCCAATCACAGTCATTTCTGTTGAACATCACCGATAGTGCATCGGTGTCCACTAAAGTTTGACAAATATTCCTGCTGTTAGGCAACATAATGTACTTTTGAGGCTATTTTAGTGGAGAATGTAGTTGTTTAGATTGCAACTATGCAGTTTATTTATAAGGATATTGCCTATTTTAAAATATTTAGCATTTCTGAGAGACATTGAATTATTGCATCATTAGTGCATCAGTGTCCATTAGTCAAAGACGGTTGACGTTATCTATCCACAAGATGGCATCAGAACCACATAATAAGCCCTTGCTTAGAAGATTAAAACTGTTGTGTGTTTTCTTGAGCGTGAATAAGAAGATAAAAACAGGAAGTGTCGCAGTTTTTAAGGTGGACCGGACAGAGTCAATAAGAAGCTGAAAAACGGAAGTGTTGCGGTTTTTAAGGTGGACCGGATAGAGTCAATAAGAAGCTGCGAATAAGAAGCTGGATTCAGCCTCGTCCCTCCTTATCGCAAACACAACAGCAGTCTGGTAGTGATCGCTCTGCTTTTTTCGAGGTTAATCATTGTGATATTGTAACTTTCGCTTAATGTTCGATATGCATTGTGTATAAATGTCCCCTTTAAGAGGACTTCTTCTGTGGTTGTTTTACCTTGGAGATGTAAGCACGCATGTATGGGAGCTCAGTTCAGTTCTGGCGATCTCTGAGGAGAAGTGTGTGATGGTCGCTCTACCGCTGTATCCTTCTTTTATTTCAATAATGTAACATGTTTATATTGCGACAGATGTTTGAGTGTCTTTTTCTGTTCCTTTTGCCTACTCATTGTCATTAACTTTGCTCATTCGTCTCTACACTATGCTTAGTGCATCTGTTGATATGTAAATGAGATGTAAAACTTGCTTTAAAAATGAAAATTATTTAGGCAACTGCAATTGATTAACCAAAACTTGGTTTAAAGTCAATGCCGCACTCTGTTGTAGTAGCCTTAAAATAGCAACAAGCCTTAAAACACCTTTTCAGATCAGCTCGCCTGTGGGTGCACAAATTGATTTAAACGCATTGAAAATGTTGAAAACGACGTAAAAATGTTACCTGGGCCACGCTGAAACTAGCATAAAACACTTGCATCATTGCGCTAGATGATAGGCACATAATCTATGTTCTGTTTCCTCCTTGTAAACATAATTTGGTGACATAATTTATATGTTGTGTTCTCCCAGTTCACCAGCCACTTCTATGTCTTTCAAGGAAAGAAGTGGAATTGATACATTGTAAATCAAGCAGCTTAATATACCAGCCACACTGAACAACCTAGTAATTTAATTTCTACAGGTAAATATGAAGGGTTTTTAAAAAAGAACCTTTTGCTTGCAGATGCTCTGGTTTATTTATTTATTTCAGTGATGAATCCATGATTTCGATTGCGAGCGCCGAGTCTGTCAGTCATTTTGCTAGTGGATGACTCGCCCGTTCAATAAAGTCAATGTGGCATTGACCTGAACACCATGAACCACTTCCTCTGCGATCATTACTTTACTGCTGAGCTGTTTTCACCTTAAGAAGGACTTTATTAACACCGTTCAATACAAAAACTCCAGCTAATCTCAATATACAAACACAAGCCCATAGTGTAAGTCTACCTGAATGAATGATTGTGTATTTGTTTATTTAGGATAACTTCATTGGCTGACCTGATTCTCTTTCTCTGAAAGCATTTGAGAGTTTCTCTGGCTGAATTTTGGATCGTTGTCTTGCTGAAATGTTCACCCTGGTTTTATCTTCATCATCCTGCTAGTGTAGACGTTGGACTGAAACAGCGAATATTAATTTATAAAGATGAAGGGCGGACGGTTGCTGAAGAACTACTGAGAGATTTCAGCTGCTGTCTGGGCTTTCACTGCCTTTTCTATACCTTTCTTTTTTCATGTGTTCAATACTTTTTCCATGTGTCATTTCATTTTATTACACACAACTTAAGTTGTAAACTATCTAGTTTTGTTTTCTTCGCATATATGGATTCATTTGGTTGTTATATATTCAAGAAGTTCACTATTGTAACGACGGGGAGGAAGTGACAGATACAACTGAGGTAAGATCCAATATGCAGGTTTATTCAGCGTCAGGCAAGCAGTGGTCATACAGGTGCAAACGGGTATATTCAGGCAGTCCAGAATCGTAGTTAGTATAACAGGCAACAGGTCGTAAGGCAGGCGGCTAAACAGGATAACAAGGATACAAGGCTAAGGTCTGACACGGAAAAACAAGACAAGGAAACGCGTTGTAATGTCACACTAGGGTAAACAAGACAAACTGGAAGGATGAAAGAGTGGCTTATGAATGGTTTGTATCAGTCTCTGACAAGGTTCAGCTGGTAAATGTAATCAAGCAAGATGTGTGAGCATGGGTGTCTGGGAGCAGTGCATGTATGAAAATGTAGTCCAGGAAAAGGCGGAAGTGTAGTCCATAGAGTTCGTGTGATAACCAGCGAACTCTGGAGAGCGATCGCTGGTTGTGTGACAACTATGGAATTCCACAAACACTAAATGAATTTTTTAGATGTACTTGCATTTTTAACTGCATCCAGTATAGAAACAACATTATACAAAAAACCCCACTGATCGTAATACTATTCTATATGGACATTCGTACCATCCAGTACCATTAAAACGTTCGTTACCTATGTGTCAATTTAGTAGTATTCGTCAGATCTGCTGTAGAGATGAAGATTTTAAACAATAACAAAGTTTATCAGATAAATTTAAAGAACGGTCTTATAAAGAGGAGTGGATACAATCTGCACATAATCACGTCAAAGATATGTCACAGGAGGATAGCTTAGTTAAAATAAAAAAAGCATAATCGTTGTATTAATTGTTATATGAAATATTCGCCTGTGACCAAAGACATCAAGAAAGTGTTATTAAAACACTGGCATATTATTTCAAGTGATCCTACTCTCAAAGAGTGTTTTGAAAATTCACCCCGTTTAGTACACAAAGAGCATCTAATATCCTGAGTGTGTTGGGCTGATCTAAAACCCTCCCCGCATTTTTTAAACACTGTACCATATGGTCGTTTTAAATGGGGGAATTGTTTACAATGCAACTTCTCATGTAAAACGTCAATTTTAATACATCCTCATACAGCTAAAATGTTCAAAATTCGAGGGACTGTTTCGTGATGACTGCTAACGTAATCTATATGCTGCGGTGCCTGTGTGGCGTGGTTCATGTTATGTAGGTAAGACGAGGAGTAAAAAATGTGCATTTCTGAACATCGATGCGCTATTCGACATCATAAACATAGAAGCCCTCTTGTGCAGCATTTCTCAGGTATGAGACATTTTGTCTCCTTTCTAAAATACATAGGGATTTAAGCTGTGAAGTATCCACATTGGGGAAGGAGGGGAGATCTTTATAGGCTGCTGTTACAACGTGAAGCCTTTTGGAGTTTCACTCTAGAAACATTGTTTCCAAAAGGTTTAAATGAGGAGTTGGACATTCGTCATTTTTTTTAATAATTGTTAAATTAGTTGTTTGGATAAAGGTTTTTTGGCTATATTTTGTTGTAATATTTTGCTGTTTCCTTGTTATATTTCCCTGTTTTCTATCATTTGTAATGTAGTATTATGGTTTGCTTTTGTATTT
The DNA here is from genome assembly GCF_052040795.2 of Danio rerio. NCBI lineage: Eukaryota > Metazoa > Chordata > Actinopteri > Cypriniformes > Danionidae > Danio > Danio rerio. The sequence goes on from NC_141025.1 coordinate 73,848,952, forward strand.
TCGCTTTGATTATATACAGTTGAAGTCAGAATTATTCGCCCCCCTTTGAATTTTTTTTTCTTTTTTAAATATTCCCCAAATTATGTTTAACACAGGAAAATGAAATTTTCACAGTATGTCTGATAATTTTTTTTCTTCAGGAGAAAGTCTTATTTGTTTTACAGTACATATATATGATAGTCTACAGAACAAACCATCGTTATACAATAACTTGCCTAATTACCCTAACCTGCCTAATTAACCTAATTAACCTAGTTAAGCTTTTAAATGTCACTTTCGGCTGTATAGAAGTTTCTTGAAAAATATCTAGTCAAATATTATTTACTGTCATCATGGCAAAGATAAAATAAATCAGTTATTAAAAATGAGTTATTAAAACTATTATGTTTAGAAATATGCTGAAAAAATCTTCTCTCCGTTAAACAGAAGCTGGGCAAAAAAAAAAAACTGGGGCTAATAATTTAGGGGGCTTATAATTCCGACTTCAACTGTAAGTTGAATAATTTATAAGTGTATAATATTTTTGTATTTTTTCATTTTCTTGTTGTGAGATAGTAGGAGATCATGTGATCCAGAAGTGTACGAACAGGAGCACCTCACTGTGATGAACACTGATGAAGAGCTGTGGGCTCGAAATGTTACACACTTTGTGTCAGCCTTTTTAATTTAATACATTTGCAGTAAATTTGGCTGAGCACCCAGTTAAAAGTAATGTGCGTGCCTCATATATTTTTTCATTTATTTGGTTGAAATTTATCTGGTGAAAATTTTAAAGTCAACAGCTCCTTTAGAAATATGTTTTCTGACACAAATGGTGATTATTTCAAGACTTATTTCCCCCACTGTAACAATAACAACAACATAAAGACTAATATTATCATTATTTTTAATTGTATTGTTATTAAGGTCATGACTGCTGCTGATTGCCATTCACCTTTGGACTGAACTATAATGGAGTCTTTGACTCGCCAGGAATGTTCTTCTTATTGACAGAGGGAAGGCACTCATCCCTATATTTTCTGCTTTCCTCTTTTCACACATCTTCCACCCCGCTCCCACAGAGTTTAAATTGCTGATTGATTTTTTTTGGAGATATAGCCTCGATTTCCTGCCCCTGGCTCACAGTCTATGCTCATTGATCTCTCGCAGGCCTGCTGACTCCAAAGTTAGAGGACTCATCTTCTGCCACCATCTGCAAATCAACTTGTTAGATGTTATCGTCAGTTTATTGTTTGCATATGTCTGACCGGATGTGTGTGTGTGTGTGTGCAGTGCTGTTTTAATGTGACGGATAAAGTGAAAGAAAAGAGTTTTTTTAGAGCACACTTGTGATCATCAAGTCAGCTTCAAGATGTATCAGTTGTGCTTTGCATGTTTCGGTGTGTAGGTTCATGTTGCATTGGTGCTGACACTATTATTTGAAGATGGAGATGAATCAGACTTCATTCATTTTCTTGTCGGCTTAGTCCCTCCATTAATCTGGGGTCCCCACAAGGGAAAGAACCACCAACTTATCCAGCACGTTTTTACGCAGCGGATGGCCGTTCAGCCGCAACCCATCTCCAGGAAACATCCACACACACTCATACACTCAGACAATTTAGCCTACCCAATTCACCTGTACTGCATGTCTTTGGACTGTGGGGGAAACCGGATCAAGGTCGCTCTGGCCGCCCAGGTGACAACGCTGTCTGTCTTCAGCTCCTGCGACGAGAGCGACAAAATTCGCTACATTGTTCTCATATTTTAACGGGACGTTCCAGCATATATCAGTTACATTCCTGCATAAAACATGCTTTCTAGCGTGAAAATGTTGCGCACTTCTTATCAAATTCATTTAACAATGGAAGATCAAATTGCGTGTGCTGTCGCTTTGCTCCACTTAATTATCCAATGTGTCCATATGTCTGAAATATCCTGAAGCAGCAATACTGTTTTGTACTGTCGCATGAGATTCCCGCTTTTTTAAAGATAAACATATATAACATTAATGTACATCAGTAACTCGCCAGTAACTTATTTAATGCATGTTCCTGTAAGAAAACATTGTAAATAATTGAAAATCTGGCAATAATCCAACTGTGGTTGGAACTAAAGTTCACAGGTCTGTGTTCTCTGGACTCCTCTCAAGCGGTGGACTTCTACATTCTGATTGCTTATCGTCAAACTGCGTCATAGCTCATTAGCATAAAGTTGACTTGATTTCAACTCTCCTTGACACACACACCGGCGAAGGCGCGCTGCTCCTCGTCACTTATCGCCGCCGGCTCCCATTGAAAATGAATGACTTCCGGCTACTTTGACGCTCTCGCCGCTTTTGGTGTGAACGTTAAGAATAAATGAAACGGTAATGATTTTTTGTGCTGCCCGGTACCAATTGATCCATGGACCAGTACCGTTCCGCAGCCCTGGGGTTGAGTACCACTGACCTATAGCGCATGTGTTTGGACCGGAGCACTCAGAGGAAACCCACGCCAACACGTGGAGAACATGCAAACTCCACACAGAAATGCCAGCTGACCCAGCCAGCACTCGAACCAGCAAACTTCTTGCTTTGAGGCAACAGTACTAACCACTGATCCACCGTGCCGTCCACTATTAAATAAAATAGACATAAATCCTTTTTACATTTATTAAAAATCCCTCCCTGTTCAGGCTACTGTTTTTCTAACAATAACTGAAACTTTATATCACTTTATATTATATTAAATTAATATATAATTACATTGCCTTGTTGTATCTCTTATTTGTACGTGGCTTTGGATGAAACTAAATGAGTAAATGTAATCATTAGAGGGGGAGGGTCTGTTTAACATCTGGGAGTCATCAAGACCCACAGATCCCTGGATCCCCCGATTTCTGCTTACCTCCCGAAAAATTCACTTTTCCTATCCACCCCCCTCTCCTTTTCTTGAGAGCCACTTTTGGAGCGTGGCTGGCAAAAACACAAGTATTGACAAGAGTAGCTGCAATCAGCTTCAGAACCATGTCTTGTTGTCAGGACAATACTTTTCAATATTCCAGCCAAAAAATGGACTGCTCCAACAAACCCACCCAGGGGAAGATGTGGGGCTGTTTTAAATTCACTTAAGACACAGACTAAGAGATCTCAAATATTTTGGCAAAGCACAGGAGACTCCACATTCTGTAAAGTGACTACTTAGTTTTTGCTTTGCTATGGGACAGAAGATTTTTAATGTGTGTAATCTGTGTGAAATGTTTTTTTTTTTTTTTTGCTTAATTAACAAGAACCAGCATGTACACTACCTGACAAATGTAATGTTGCCCAAGTTTTAGGAACAACAAATAATAACTTGACTTCTAGCTGATCGTTTGGTATCAGGAGGGGCTTAAATGAAAGGCAAAGGCCTCTAGATTATGCTTATTTTACCAAAATAAATTATGATTTAGTTCAATCAACTCACTTATAGCGTATGTCTTTGGACTATGGGGGAAACCGGAGCACCCAGAGGAAACCCACGCCAAAGCTCAGTGGAGATGTTATTGCTCAAGTGATGAAAATGAGTGTCTGTTGCTGATGTCTCTTATGTGGCGTTTTGTAAGATGCTGATGTGAAGTTGTTAATTCTATCCGGAGAAACCTAGTTTTCCATCTCCCTGTCTGGCTTGGAGCATGGTAGGAAGGTTTGGTGCCTTCTATTTATTATTTTCGTTTTCTCCTGTGTTTGTTAGTAGGGAGGTGAGTTTTCTGTATTTTATTTTATTATCTGCTCTCCAGGGAAATTTATTCTAACTTAGTTAGCTTGGTTTATTGTCATTTATTTTGGCTGAACCCCTCCCAATGTTATTTTTGCTCCTTATTTTTTGTAAATAAATCATATTTTCTTAATTATTAGTGGTTGTGTTTTTGGTTTATAATCCGGGGAGAGAGAGCACGGGGGCACCAGGGATTATATTTTTGGATCCAAATGCAGCTTTATTAAATTTATTAAAAGGAAGGGTCAGGCAAGCAACAGTCAACATACTGTAGGAGCAAACAGATGTATACCGGCAATTCAGAGTCGTGGTCAATACACAGGCGAATGGTCAAAAGGCATGCAGGCAGCATAAAATGTAAATGAACAAACAAAAAAACAAGTTGAGGGTCAAGACCGGCAAGGCAAGGCAAGGGAAACGTGTTGTAATGTTCCCAATTTAATATCACAAGACTCAGCAAAGAGGTGTGTGTGCGCACTGTACATATAGTTAAAGCCAGCATTATTAGCCCCCTTTGAATTGTTTTTAATTAATATTTCCTAAATGATTTTTAACAGAGCAAACAAATTTTCACAGTATGTCTAATAATATTTTTTCTTCTGGAAAAAGTCTATTTGTTTTATTTCGGCTAGAATAAAAGCAGTTTTTAATTTTTTAAAAAACATTTTACGGTCAAAATTATTCGCCCCTTTAAGCAATATTTTTTTTTCGATAATTTATAGAACAAATCATCATTATACAATAACTTGCCTATTTACCCTAGCCTGCCTAGTTAGCCTAATTAACCTAGTTAAGCCTTTAAATGTCACTTTAAGCTGTATAAAAGTGTCTTGAAAAATATCTAGTCAAATAGTATTTACTGTCATCATGGCAAAGATAAAAGAAATCAGTTATTAGAAATGAGTTATTAAAACTATTATGTTTAGAAATGTGCTGAAAAAAATCTGCTCTCCGTTAAACAGAAATTGAGGAAAAATAAACAGGGGGGCGAATAATTCAGGGGGGCTAATAATTTGGGGGGGCTAATAATTCTAACTTTAACTGTATGTATATATATATATATATATATATATATATATATATATATATATATATATATATATATATATATATATTTACCTGTTTAAGCTATTTATTTAAAATCAGGTGAAACAACACATCTCTTGAGATTTCACTGCAGCAACTTAATTTTTGTATGTTCAATCCACATAAATTTGTTAAAAGTGTTAACTTAATTGATTTGTGTTGGGACAACAGGAATGAATTGTGTGGAGCCCTGCATTTTTTACAGTGTATTTAAAGTCCATCTAATTAGTCTTTGAGCAGCTCCCAGCTGTGTGTGTTAGCAATCAGACAGGATTAGGAACCGGTGTGTGTAGTGCATGACTGGATCTTGTAGTCCATATAATGGCCGATTTTGTAGTTCTATGCGATTGTGTAGTTCTACGCTAACCAGCAATTTGTAAGGATTAAATCGCTGGTAGTTGTACAACCTTAAATTAAAATGTTACCATTTATTCATTCATTTATTCATTTATTTATTTATTTAGTTAGTTAGTTAGTTAGTTAGTTAGTTAGTTAGTTAGTTAGTTACAGTTGAAGCCCTCATGCATATTTCCCCCCCCAATTTCTGTTTAACATTAACACATTTCTAAACATAATAGTTTTAATAACTCATGTCTAATAACTAATTTCTTTTATCTTTGCCATGATGACAGCACATAATATTTGTCTAGATATTTTTCAAGATACTAGTATTCAGCTTAAAGTAAAATTAAAGACTTAACTAGGTTAATTAGGCAAGCTAGGGTAATTCAATTCACTGTATAGAGATGGTTTGTTCTGTAGACAATAAAAAAAATATATATTGCTTAAGGGGGCTAATAATATTGACCTAAAAATGTTTTTAAAAAAAAATTAAAAACTGCTTTTATTTTTACTAAAATAAAATAAACAAGACTTTCTTGGAACAAAATATATTATAGGAAATGCTATAAATAATTTCTTGCTCTGTTAAACATAATTTGGGATTAAAAGAAAAATCAATTCACAGGAAGGCTAATAATTCTGATTTCCACTGCATATAAAAGTAATGACATTTGTTTTAATTTTATGTGAGCACATCAATCATATGAATGCAAATGGATGTACTGTACATATTCTTTGTTCCTTCAACACCTTTAGCAGACACAAACTGAGATTTGTATGTGTTTGACTCGACATGTTAGTCCTGTCTCATATGTGCTATTGCCAGCAGGCAGAAGAGGTGTGTGTGTGTTTGTGTGCTGTGTGCCACTGGATCAATCAGTGACATACATTCTGACAGACATCCAGCAGTGGCCCCGGGGACAAAGACAAAGCAAAAACTGAATTTTGTTCATGTATGGCTTTGTAAAATCTTCACGTTGCTTCATATCTACAGTTTACTTGTTCCTATGGCAAAACTTGAAGACAATTGGCAAAATTGCCAACAGTAAATGCACCAGGAAGTATTAGGGGATAAGCTTATCACAGATTGTCTTTCCAACCCAGGCTCATTCTGAAAATGTATCGCTATATATATTTCTGGAAAGTGCCAAAAACGTTCCAGTAGCTAAGTTTTTTGCTATTTTTTTCTCAAATCCACTGAGGGCGCTGTGTTCGCTTTTTGAAATATCAAATTTCTCTCGCGATTGCCATTCGCATCTACTGTTCTCGTGTAAATCCACCGGAGGTGCTGTTGACTGACTGACTGACCGACCGATCGACTGAGCCACCCTCCTCCTTTCCTAAATCCAACCGATAGTGTTTTCAAAAGCACCGGTTGACCTGATTTACTTGTTTATTGTATTGTTTGGCTTCTGTTTTTGTCCTACCTGCTTTCTGGAACCATTCTTCACCATACTTGAACCCCATTGTCATGGTCAACTCCTCTCTGCATCTTAGGTCTGTCGACATACATGACGAGCTACTGGACAAACTGATAACAGCGGGAAAGCTGTCCATACGGAGGTAAGCTGTCAGCTGGTAAGTGTGAAAAAGGAACAGCGTCATACCGCGCCGTAGCGTTCGTTTTAAAAGTGAAATGCAGCCTTACATACCACTGGCTAATTAATTTGTGATCTTCAAAAACGTATATAGGCCTATGTTTTTAGAATGAGCCTGTGGGTCTTTCAGTATTATGGGATAATATTATTGCGGCTGTCTGCGATGCCCAGTTACCACACAGGAAACTTATTCAGTGCGCCAAATGAATAACTTAATTTTAAATAATATGCCAATGTGCACGTCCGGTGTGTGTTACTTCCAAATGTCATGTGCACGGCGCATCCGGGGTCCGGAGTCTGCTTTAGCCTTGCGGACTGCAGGTAAAAGACCATTACGCTGGTTGCCAACATTATACGCACAAAAGCTAAAAAGCTTTGTGAATCTTTTGTTGACAGCGATGGATGTTTGCATCTGACAACAGGTTTTGATCTTTGGTTTCGTTTTATAATACTGGACTTATTTTTCTATAAAAGTTTCAACTATAAGAGCGTTTAAACGAGAGAGAAACATGTGAAAATGTTCATATCTGTCTGAGAAAAGTGTATAAAGTGTGTAGTGAGAGGTTTTACAGCCTTAAAACATCTATAATAACTGTAAAAAAAAAAAAAAAAAAGTTGGTTACTTTACGGATTTCGTCTATTAAAGGTTTTTTTTTTAGGACGTAACCGCGATTAACAAGGGAACAGTGTATAATAAACAAGTCTGTAAAATAGCAGAAAATGTATTGGCAGTTTATTACAAGGTTTCTGCAGCGTGATATACAACACCAACCCAGACAATATATCATATAAACCTATTGAAAATGTTTATAGAAGTCATAGAAGTGTTAAGCTTTTCATAGTTAAAAGTTGTTGGAAGAAAGATCAAGATCCCATAATGCAGTTCAAAAGCATAAATAAATGGTAATAATCAGGGCTTAACATTAACTGTGCCTGAAATGCAACTGTGATCGGTTCTATTTCATATAAACCAGACAAAAAGTCATGCCAATGCACCCACAGTCTTGCTGCTTTCAAGAGCTCCCAATGTGTTTTTTTGTAAGCAGCCCCTGTTGCTTTCGCTTTGAACAGATTATTAATTGGCCTTAACTGTGTGATCATTCTTCCATTATCACACAATATGTTTTGACCTGCTTTCTTTTGCTTACGGTTATTTTTGTTTATATGGTTTAATAATAATTTTTTTTACAACACCATTGCTGTAATATGAGACTAACTCTCCATATATGTGTAGTTACTGGTGATCTGAGAGACCTTTAGCGAGGACAGATTACTGTGCATGATTTTGATGCATCACAATAATTATTTTTAAAAGTCAATTGTTTTTCTTTGTTTTTTTTTTAAAGAAATGTTTTGTTAAATAAAAAGTATAGTATACAGCTATATTTAGCTTGTTTTGACACATTTAAAATTTGTGGCTAAGAAATAATTATTGTTTGGTGTGGTCAGAGATAAATTTGGTAAATTCCTAATTTTGAGCTCTGAAAAGTGATGTGAAATAAAAACTAATTGTAATGCAACACTATGAAACCATGGCCCATTTGCTCATACACGATGCACAAAATGTGAAATGAATTAGGAGGCATGTGGACAAAACACAAAATCTAAATCAAGTAATTTTAACCTGTCAAAGTTAAATTTCTGCATATAAAAATTATTTTCCCAACAGCAAAATTGTGGCTAGTGAAAATGCAGAGTGGCTAGTAATGTTGAAAAAATACTAGCCACTGTGACTGGTGACTGGTGAAAAGTTAATCTCAAGCCCTGGTAATAATAAATAAAAAAAATAAAACATGAATCACAAAATATGAAAAAAAAAAACCTGCTAATTTACAGATATTTTACAGAGTACTGTAGGTATTGTGCTGAAAACCTAAGACCAAACATCACTATGAAATGTTGAGCTTCTCACAAGCATACGGTAATTACCTGCAGTAAGCATAATCATTTATATACTGGATAAATCTGGATCCCTAGTGATGGGTTGCAGCTGGAAGGGCATCTGCTGTGTATTAACATGCTGGATAAGTTGGCAGTTCATTCCGCTGTGGCGACCCTTGATTAATAAAGATACTAAACTGAATAAAAATGAATGATAAAACTGGATATGAAGTTGATTTGGTCTATTTTAATTGGTTATTAAGCTCTAGCAGCAGAATTACAATTCTACCTGCAGAGTTCAAGAAAAAGGTGAAGTTGTTGCTCTTGTTTTATTCTTTCTGTCTCAAATTTCACATCTCATTCTTTCTGTGGAATGCAGTGGTTGTGCTCTGTTCTCTCTCTCTCTCTCTTTCCCTCTCTCCCTCCCTCCCTCTCGTGCTCTTCCCCAGTGGGCTTTGTGATGGGTGACCGGGGTCTCAGCGCCTGACAGTAGACTCAGCAGGATCTCAACGGCCCTGATGGAAGCCACAGATGGTCCGTTCCCCTACATACACACACACACACACACACACACACACACACACACACTGAAAAAAAGATTAATTGGATTTACTACATTTATTGAGGTAAGTGGTTGCAAACAATTGATATGGGTGAAATGTAAACAAATTAAATGTAGTAATATTTAACTTTGTTTGTTTGTTTAAACAACTTGTACAAATTGCTACCAGTTACCTTAAATTTAGTAAATTTCAACGAACAGGCAAAATATATTTTACACAAAAAAAGCTTATTTTATGGCCCTATACCTAAACCCAACCTGCGTCATATTTCTAATATGTATGAGCAATATCACATGAGTAGCAGTGCGATGTGGCTGTATATCAGCACTGGTGGGAGGTGTGCATTGGCTCGAGGCCGATATACAGCCATATCGCAATGCTACTCATGTGTTATTGCATTTATACAACCCTTATAAAAACCCTTTACACGGAACTACTTTCTACCGCCATTCATTTACATCTGCAGCTGACGTCAGAACAGCAGAAACTGTTTCTAATTCACAAACATCACTTTAGAGCTGGTATTTGAATGCTTCTCTAGCATAATGTCTAAAATTATGACAAAGTAGGTGATTTTGCTCATATTTTAAGATTATAAGGCTGAAAGTCATGAAATGCCATCAGTCTGCAGAGGTTTCCCAGTATTTCTCTGTTGTGATTGGGATTTTACAATAACTAACCCCCAAAAAAGCCAAAGCAAAGCAAACACTAACAGATTCTGTGGTATAAATACAGCACTACAAAATACAAAAGAGAGAGATTACACTCTTAAAATCTCACCTGATTTGTAATGATTTGTTCAGCTGTAGCTTGGAACATATGCTGAGAAAATGTGGTCCCTGTTGCCATCTTGTGGCGGAACGCCAATTGTCACTCTCTTTGGTCTACTCAGACAGGCTGATGGCGCCCATGCACTGAATCTGATGCGCCAAAATTATAAATATTTTAAATAGGCACTATCCTTACAAATAAACTGCATAGTTGCAATCTAAACAACTACATCCTCGACTAAAAATACTTGAAAGTATATTATGTTGTCCAACAACTGCAATATTTGTCAAACTGTAGAGTGTCCTCTGCTTTTTGCTGTTTGTGGGTAGAGTAATAAACAAGAGTGAAGAGGCTGGACGAGTGCTGATATTTGGAGAATATTGCACGGCTATCAGCCAATCAGATTCAAGAACCAGACAGAACTGTTGTATAAATATACATACATGCTCGTTAAGTATGATTTTTAAGCATTTTGAATTACAGGGACTTGTGAGGAGTTGATCACGATAACGATGACCGGGTTGGAGTTCGGGGAAGAGCGGTTCCAGAAATCCTGTAAGACAAACACAGAACCAAAAAAATAAAATACAACAAGGTCAGAATGTGGTAAAATCCGAAAACGTGTTAAAAATCAGACGAGGGCTTTTCTTTTTCTGAACGGCTTTTGTAAACCTTCGGTTGGGTTAAGGAAAGTAAGCGGGTGGCTGGGTCAATCTTTAAAATTGGTTGGGTTTAGGGTAGGAGGAGGGTGGGTCAGTCGATTGACCGGTCGCCCAGTCAATCATTCAGTCGTTCGAAAGCGGCCTCTGGTGGGTTCACGCGAGAACAGCGTGAACGACACGCGCAAGAGAAAATTTGAAATGCGAAAAAGCGCACACAGCGGCCTCTCGCGAAATTTGCGAAAACAAAAACTGCAAAAATATGTACCTCCCGGAATGTATTTCGTGGTCTCCAGAAACAGCCACGGTACTATGTTTTCAGAATTAACCTGGGTTGTTTAAAAAGCAAACACTGACCAGCGCCCACCCACTACCCTAAACCCAACCGTCAGTGTTTTCAAAAGCAATCCAGAAAAAGAAAAGCCCTGGTGGCAGCCTAATTTTTTACCACGTTTTAAAAGTTTCGCCCTGTTAATTACTTGTTTATTTTATTTTTTGCCTTCTGTTTTTGTCTTTCTAGAACCACTCGAACCCTGTCATCGCAGTCAACTCTGCTCTGTTTCTCAAGTCCACGGACATACGTGGCGAGCCACTGAGCAAACTGGTTACAGTGGAAAAGCCGTCCACATGGAGGTAAGCAGTCAGCTGGTCAGTGCAAAAAGAAACAGCATCATACGCCCCGTATTTGTTTTTAAGACGAAATGCAGCCAGACGTACTTCTGGCTACATAATTGCTGATCTCCAGAAATGCATATTAGGCAATATTTTCAGAATGTTCAGAGTTGTTTTCATTTGTTTATGTGAATTACATTAAGTCTGATGTTTTTAATTTTAGGCAATTATCCAGCTTAAAAGATTGTAGTTCATTGTAGTTCATTGTAGTTCATTGTAGTTCCATATTTCTCAGCTTAGTTTATACCGTAGTATTTAAAACTGGTAGCCTGGTTTAATGATTACTTTCCGAACACATGTAAACATACAAAACATTGACAATATTTTCCATAAACCTGCTCGCACATGTACGCTTGGATGCACTCACAAATGTGAGCAAACACTCTCCGTAATGTAATGAGAAGCATTTCCCTTTGACTCCCAATAGCTTCACACAATCCGAAAGGGGTCAGAAGCCAGGTCTCCTGATGAAGCTTGTGTTGTGACAGGAAACAAAGGAAAACAGTCCCTCTATCCACCCTCCTTCGCTCCTTTTTTCCCTCTCTTGTCAGAAGGAGCCAGACATGAACAGACAGAGGCTGGACTGAGGATTTGGAGGGGCGGGAGGAGAGGGGGGGGGGGGGTTAGCACAAGGTGGATTGTGAATCAGAGGCAGTGAGGGCTCAGAAAAAGGAGGAGGACTCAAGTGAAATGCTGGAATGCATAAGGGCAGAGGGGAAAAGTCATGAAAAGCCTGAGCTGTGTGTGTGTGTGTGTGTGTGTGTGTGTGTGTGTGTGTGTGTGTGTGTGTGTGTGTGTGTGTGTGTGTGTGAGTGCGTATCGCAGATAACCAGCAACCACTGAACCAAAAATACTAAGTAAACCTTGATACATCAATGTTAATAATACTGTATGGCTAGGTATTATATGGTAGTTATATAAGGTAATAAGGTATTATTGTAACAGGCGATACAGGTAACGGGGTTGAGGATGCAAATGCAGCGTCTTTATTTAAACAAAGAATGGTCAGGCAGGCAACGGTCAAACAGGAGCAAACGGGTACTTACAGGGCAATCCAAAAGTGTAGTCGGTACAGGCAGCTAACAGCAAAAATCAATAAACAAGGCGAGGATCTGGAAACAAGGCATGGAAAAACAAGACAAGGCAAATACTTTGTAATGCTACAGTTAAACAAAACTAAGCCATGTAAGTGAGAAAGTGAAGTGCATATATAGTCCATGCAATTACTGAAAACAAGCTACAGCTGTGTCTGTGTGTGAGTGCCCGGATTATTGTCAGCTATTGCAGGAGTTGATGGTTGCAAAGAGTCCTGGGAGTTGTAGTTCTGCAGAAATACTAGAATGAATCTTTGGTTTTGGTTCTGTGAAAGATTCTTTCTCCTTTTTTGTATCCAAGGAATGGAGGAATGTTTGAAAAAACTTTAATAGAAACATCCATGCCTTTTTGATGTTTTATCTGAGATGTACCACAACGGGGCACCATATCCAGACTCGCACAAGAACTTGAATACCACGTTTTTTGCCCTTAAAACTTTTCGCACATGTTATATTGTGAAATGTAGTTTGCGAGTCCTATGGTCATTCAGTCTGTAATGTCCTGTCACCAATACATAATGCAATATGACTGCAGCAGCAACTGAATGCTAATCCAAATAGTAATGCAGTGTGAAAAGAATCCAAGAATTTTTAAATTGGATTGAGAAAATCCAAGACTTCCCTACTCACATATTAAATTAAAAACATATAAATTTGTTCATTTATTTTCTTTACAGCTTAGTCCCTTTATTAATCCGGGGTCGCCACAGTGGAATGAACCACCAACTTATCCAGCATGTTTTTACACAGCTGATGCCCTTCAAGCCACATCCCATCTCTGGCAAACATCCACACACTTTCATCCACATACACTCATATACTAAGGACAATTTAGCTTACCCAATTCACCTGTACCGCATGTCTTTGGACTGTGGGGGAAACCAGAGCACACAGAGGAAACCCACGCAAACGCAGGGAGAACATGCAAACTCCACACAGAGACGCCAGCTGAGGCTCGAACCTTCTTGCTGTGAGGTGACAGCAATACCTACTGTGCCACTGCATTGCCTAGTTCTCATATATTTTCTGTCAAATTTATTCAAAAAAGTTCATGTCAAACTACGAAAAAAGGTAATAGAATGAAAAACGACATTGAAGGTGCCCTATAATGAAAATCTGGGTACACCAAGGCATAGTAGAATAATAAAAGACCATTATATGGGAATGGTCATAGTGTGAGCTTCAGACACCACTGTTTTCTCGCTCTTATGTAAATTCCATGATTGGAACCATGGAATTCCATGAACGGGCCAGTCAGAGGATTTAACGAACTGTGACGAGACTCACGGACCATGCTCTCTGCATTTGCATGTATGCCTACTTTAGGTCATTCATCCGGACCTGACGAGCAGCTACGTCATTAAGAGAACACAACTCTTATGCAGCTCTGAGATCATAAAAAAGACAACCCAGGCTCATTCTGATTACGTACCCCTATAAACATTTCTGGAGAGAGCAAAATACGTCCAAAGAGGTACATTTTTTGCAGTTTTTGTTTTTGCGAATCCACCAGAGGCTCAAATTTCTCAATTTTTTCTCGCGAGTGCCATTCGTGCCTGCTGTTCTCACATAAATCCACCAGGGGTCAATGCTGACTGATTTACTGACTGACCAACCGACCAATAACCCCCACCCTCCCCCTTCCCTAAACCCAATCAATTGCATTTTAAAAAGCACAGATTGACCCACCCACCGCCTTCCCTAAACCCAATCGCTGTATTACTGAAAACGCAGCAATCCAAAAAAAGAAAAAAAAAAACAGATTTTTACCAAGTTTTCAGATTTTACCACATTCTCACCCTGTTATTGACTTGTTTACTTTATTTTTTTTGGCTTCTGTTTTTGTCTTACCTGCTTTCTGGGACCATTCTTCACTGGACTCGAACCCCATTGTCATGGCCTACTCTGTGACTCAAGTCCACCGACATACGTATCAAGCTACCGCACGAACTGGTAACAGCGGGAAAGCTGTCCATACAGCGGTAAGTGGTCAGCTGGTAAGCAAGAAAAAGAATGGCATCTTAACCACCCTGAGCCATACGTAGCTCTAGCTACTTAATTCGCGACCTCCAGAAACATATATAAGGCTATGTTTTCAGAATTGACCCTTGCTAATTCATTAATATGCACGCCTCAGGCTGTGTTTGAATAGTCAAACGTTGGTCCCATTTTTTATTAAGTGTCCTTAACTACTATGTACTTGCATCAAAAAATAAACACAATGTACTTACTGTGTTCATAATGTATTTGAGAACACTTGTGGTGCTCATGAGTTGGGAAAGAGGTTGGGTTATGGACAGGTTTGCTGGTATGGGTAGGTTTAAGGGTGGGTTAAGGTTGAGGATGGTCAACAGTGTATTTACAAATGTAACTACAGAAGTTAATTACAGATGTAAATACATACAGGTATTTAATCAAGCATAAGTACACACTAAATACATGTATTTACACAATAAGTACATTGTACAAACTATTAAACCCTGTGTAAGTACATATTAGTTAAGGCCTTTTAATATAAAGTGGGACCCAAATGTTTTCTAGACTTTGCACGCTTTTTCAGGGACATTCCCTTTATATCTTAAATCAAGCCATTTCACTGTTGCCTTATCTGAAGCTTGGATTCTTTATAAGGACACCTGTGAACTACTATATCCAAACACAGAGCAGGCGACATGCCAGGACTGGTTCAATGTTCAAATGCAGAAAAACGAAAGGCACCATCGTTATCCACTTTGCTCGGTTATAATTGTTATTACCTTTATATTTATTAGTCATTACACTCCGCTAGAAATTTCATGCTTCATATATTATAGTGTTTCTTTTTTTAATTGTACATGACCAATAATATGTTAAACATTACATAATGGACTGGCTATTATAAAGTGTTACTGAAGTGTTGATGTAGCATTAAATGATTTGAGCATTATTCTCAAATCTCATCAAAGTTGCACCCAATTATAGATACATGATTGCTCCTTTTCCCAAAGCCTGCGTTGATAGAAGGTGTGTGTAACAGACTGTGTGTGTGCGCCCCTGGCTATCCAGTAAATTAAAAGGCTGATGATGTGTTACCCTCCTGCCAGCTGAATTAACAAATGAAATGAGAGAAGGAGAGGTGCTAATAAAGACACACACACACACACATATGCGCGCACACACATATCCATCTCCCCCTCTCTCGTCTATTACGTGTGCTTAACTCTCTCCATCTCACTGGAATCTCACTGAATTTCGTTTGGATTTCTCCTGTTATCTCTGTATTCAGAAATGTGTGACTAGCACATTTCTGCAAAGCATGAAATACCTTGCCCAGTGTATATTTTGCTGCATTTTCAGGTGACCATGGCAAGGCAATCTGACCTTTTATCCTTCCCAGAATATTAATTGTTCAAATTTAACTAGTTATCGTAATTATTTGAAATATCTGCTATCAGATAGCCAACAATGGAGAAGATGAGAGAGGGCAAGATACAGTACAACTTATTTCATCAGATCATGCCACTTTTTTCCAATCATTGATGGCCCAGTCTTGAAAATCTTGGGCTTTTTTCATGCATTGTTGGTCTATCCCGGTACAATGAGGACACGACAAGGTCTAAACAGGATTTATGCAGAAGTCTGTGATGAATTGTGTGCTGTGACACATTTCCCTGGTCACTACTGTTGTGACTGCTTGTGATTTGTTGCATTGTGGTCTCTTATACATGCATTGGAGTGTACTCAAACTTGAGGTAACGCAATGTGTTGACAATAGTAAGGATGTGTTCACTATATTTGTGTAGAGTTTGAGGTGAATTTAAAGACTACAATATCAAGAAATATGGATTTGATCCTGAGAAGGGCTCCCTTTCTTTCTTTTTGGACCCAAAAAGAACCATACTGGAACTATTCTTCACCACACTCAAACCCAGTTTTCACGGTCAACTCCGCTCTGTGTCTCAAGTCCGCCGACATATATGTCGAGCTACCAGACAAACTGGTAACAGCGGGAAAGCCGTCCATACGAAGGTACATTAAGTGGTTCGCTGGTATGCGAGAAAAAGAACGGCATCTTATAAAACGGTATCATGAGGACCCTACAGGGTCATCATCTAAACAGGATTTATGCAGAAGTCTGTGATGAATTGTGTGCTGTGACACATTTCCCTGGTCACTACTGTTGTGACTGCTTGTGATTTGTTGCATTGTGGTCTCTTATACATGCATACATTGGTGTGTACTCAAACTTGAGGTAACGCAATGTGTTGACAATAGTAAGGATGTGCTCACTATATTTGTGTAGAGTTTGAGGTGAATTTAAAGACTACAATATCAAGAAATATGGATTTGGTCCTGAGAAGGGCTCCCTTTCTTTCTTTTTGGACCCAAAAAGAACCATACTGAAACCATTCTTCACCACACTCAAACCCAGTTTTCACGGTCAACTACGATCTGTGTCTCAAGTCCGCCGATGTACATGTCGAGCTACCAGACAAACTGGTAACAGCGGGAAAGCCATCCATACTAAGGTGCAGTAAGTGTTCGGCTGGTAAGCGAGAAAAAGAATGGCGTCTTATGAAACGGTACCATAAGGACCCTTCAGGGTCATCATCTAAACAGGATTTATGCAGAAGTCTGTGATGAATTGTGTGCTGTGACACATTTCCCTGGTCACTACTGTTGTGACTGCTTGTGATTTGTTGCATTGTGGTCTCTTATACATGTATACATGGGTGTGTCCTCAAACTTGAGGTAACGTAATTTGTTGACAATAGTGAGGATGTGCTCACTATATTTGTGTAGAGTTTGAGGTGAAGTTAAAGACTACAATATTAAGAAATATGGCTTTGGTTCTGAGAAAGGCTCATTTTCTTTCTTTTTGCACCCAAGAAATGGAGGAAAGTTTGAGAAAAAACTTCTATAGAAATACCCATGCCTTTTTTATTGTTTTGTCTGAACTGTACCACATTGGGGAACCATATCCAGACTCACACAAGAACTCGACTCTCACATGTTTTTTTTGCCCATAATTTCTTGCATCAGCTTTTTTTTTGCTGAAAAAAAACAAAACAAAACAAAACACAACAAAAATCCCAAGTAGGAAAAATATGTTAGTGTGATTTGTTCAAATTTACAAATGGCTTGTATAGTAACTCATTGAATTTTACATATATTTCTATTTGAAGATGCCTTTATCCCACTTTAGAGGAGAAACTTGCTTGGGGCATGTCTTAACATGTACGTCAGACCCTTCTCCCTCACTTGCCTTTAAGGCTCTACCTCTCTCTTTCTATAATTCCAGTCCTCCTCACCCCCAGCTCTATCCTATCCCTTCCAATTACAGACTTCCCGCTGCATTTGTATGCACTTAGGGGTCGCGGAAGAGTCGCAGAGGTCAAACAACAGATGTAGAAAAGAGAACAGAAACTATATATATATATATATATATATATATATATATATATATATATATATATATATATATATATATATTTATATATATATATATATATATATATATATATATATATATATATATATATATATATATATATATATAGTTATATACTATATCACCCTGGGCTCGAGACATGAAATTCGCGTAAACAAAAACTGCACAAATACGTACCTCCTGTCTCCAGAAACGTCGGCTGGGATATGTTTCCAGAATGAGCCTGAGTTATATATGAGTGTGTGTGTGTGAATGCGAGAGTGTATGGGTGTTTCCTAATACCGGGTTGCAACTGAAAGGCCAAAACACAAATGCTGGAACAGTTGGCAGTTTAATCCACTGTGGCATCCCCTGATAAATTAGGGACTAAGCTGAAGAAAAATTAATGTATAAAACTATTACTTAGTCACCTATTAACTGAAGTGATAAGAAGCCTTTATAACACAAGTGCACAAAAATATAATCATTCAAAACAGGTGATCCAATTTAATCTAAAGTTAATAGCTACACATTGAACAAATAGAAGAAGATAACCGGTTCTTAGGAGCTCAGCTTTTGAGATTTCACTCAGGAACCTATGTATACTTGTGTTGACCAGCAACATTCTGATTAATTATGCCTGACTTTCGAAAGAAGTGTGAAGAAAGGAAGCGGCAACCCATAAATAGATAACCTAGCTTATCCAGAGCAGTTGTTGCGGGGGTCTTTTGCGATTGACATGTAAACTGTTCATCTGCATCGTTGAAAGATCAGATCATCCTCCCACCTTTTTGGAACTACCGCAAGAAATATGAGAGGAAGAACAAGACTCAACAGTTACAATGCCAGCACAGAAATGTGCTATTGCTATGAAAGTAATAATAATAATAAGTGGACAGCAAGATCAAGTTGGTCCTACCACATTTTTCCATGTTTCTGTGTGTTTTAAATTTCTACGAAAAATAGGGGGAGAATATTGGCAAACTGTAATTACTGGCATGGATTCTGGCTCACACCGCAGCTTAATCTATTCAAGAGCTGGTTATTTAAAGGTATTCATGTATTCATTTACAATGATCTTATTATACTTTGGTGTACATATGCACTACCTGACAAAAGTCTTGTTTGGATCCCAGTTGTAAAAGCAACAAATAATACCTTGACGTCTAGTTGATTATTTGAAAAACTGGCAGAAGGTCGATTTTTCAGATGAATCATCTGTTGAACTGCATCCCAATCGCCACAATACTGCAGAAGACCTACTGGAACCTGCATGGCTAAGTTTGGTGAAGGAAAAATCATGGTTTGGGGTTAGATTCAGTATGGGGGCATGTGAGAGATCTGCAGAGTGGATGGCAACATCAACAGCCTGATGTATCAAGACATTTGTGCTGCCCATTAAACTACAAACCACAGGAGAGGGCAAATTCTTTAGCAGGATAGTGCTCCTCCTCATACTTCAGCCTCCACATCAAAGTTCCTGAAAGCAGAGAAGGTCAAGGTGCTCCAGGATTGGCCTGCCCAGTCACCAGATATGAACATTATTGAGCATGTCTGGGGTAAGATGGAGGAGGCATTGAAGATGAATCCAAAGAATCTTGATGAACTCTGGGAGTCCTGCAAGAATGCTTTCTTTGCTATTCCAGATGACTTTATTAATAATTAAGTCATTGCAGAGATGTATGGATGCAGTCCTCCAAGCTCATGGGAGTCATACACAATATTCATTCTGTTTCCACTGCAGCATGACTTTATATTCTAAACTGTGCATTATGTCTGTTAAGTGACAAGACTTTTGTCTAAGCAAAGTCAGACTTTACTGTCCTAATTAAATAATTAAAAATCAAGGCATGATCATATTTTATTTTGGTGAAATAAGCGTAATCTAGAGGCCTTTGCCTTTCATATAAGCCACTTCTGATACCAAATGATGAATAAAACTTGGATAGGCAAGAGACTTTTGTCAGGTAGTGTAAAGTGTAGTTACAGTAGCTACAAACAGTTCTATGCCAAAGCAGCTTTGTTGTTTTTGCAAAGGTGTAATGACCCTTCACATTTATATTTTGGTCTCTGGAAAAAATTCCAATGAACCATTTTTATGTGTTTTGTAACTGCAAGCAATACCAAAACATACCCTTACCCTTATTGCCTCCAGCACCCCAAGACACAAGACTATGGGTTATAACAGTTTTAAGTCTTTGCATCTTCTCTCTTTGTCTTTTTCTTGCTCTGCTTCTGTTTCTTCAGATCTCCATGATCTTCACACGTGTTGCAGTTTTTCCTCATGATTACTAGCGGCAGAGAACAGTCACTCTGATCTGCCTCTTTCTATGTCGTCTACCATTCAAAGAACAGTTGCTTCTGGGGTAAAGCATGGGAGACCGATGCCCTTTGACGGGTTGAGGGGTTGTGCTCGACATTGCTTTGGGTGGTGTGTGTATGTGTGTGTGTTGTTGGGAACGAAGTGATGATGGACGGTATTGGCTCTCAAATTTACATTTCACAAGAGGAAAGCATTCTCCCTTCGAAAGAGGAATAATTCGGGTTTTGGAATGGAAGGATGAGTTTTCTCATGTTACTTGAAGACTCTGATCTATCATTCAATCATTTATTTTTTTTTCGGCTTAGTCCCTTTATTAATCTGGGGTCGCCACAGCGGAATGAACCGCCAACTTATCCAGCACATGTTTTAAGCAGCGTATGCCCTTTCAGCTGCAACCCATCTCTGGGAAATATTTACACACACTCATAAACTACTGACAATTTAGCCTACCAAATTAACCTGTACTGCATGTCTTTGGACTGTGGGGGAAACTACAGTCAGAGGAGGAAACCCACGCGAACGCAGGGAGTGATTTCTGTGATCTATCTTAGTTTGTATGTCTATACAGGTGGCTCAGTGGTCTCGCCCATTAGTGATGAACTTTTCCTCATTAGCACAGACAGCCCTGAGAGGGAAGCAACCATTCCTCTGTTTTCACACAATACCTGCTGAAGATAATGTCAGCGACTAGCAGGATTATACATGCGGATGCACAAATGGAAACGGTAGTCCCCTTAACCTACCTTCTTCTCCTCTTCTTTTGACATTTCCAGTCATTTTTATAGAGATAATGTTAGTCCTGTTTTAAATATGCTGCTATGCTGAAGCATTGGTGTTTGTAGCTCCGCCCTTTTTTGAAAAGAGTACAATCTCATTTAAATTTAAAGCAACAGTTATTAAAACAGTACAATTTTGGATCAAAGGGTGTTTTAAAGAGTATTTTTGGGTTGTACAGTGCAACCAGAAAGTATTCATAGTACTTCACTTTTTCCATTTTTTATGTTACAGCCTTATTCCAGAATGGTTTAAATTCATTTATTTCCTTAAAATCCTACACACAATACCTCATAATGACAATGTGAAAAAGGTTTTTTGAAATTGTTGCAAATTTATTAAAAATAAAAAACCTGAAAAATCACATGTACGTCAGTATTCTCAACCTTTTGCCGTGAATCTCTAAATTGAGCTCAGGTTCATTCTGTTTCCACTGAGCATTCTTCAGATGTTTCAGCAGCTTAATTGGAGTTCACCTGTGGCAAATTCAGTATTGTATTGGACATTATTCGAAAAGGCATACACCTGCCTATATAAGGTCCGAGGGTTGACAGTGCATGTCAAAGCACAAACCAAGCATGAAGACAAAGAAATTGTCTGTCAGAGACAAGATTGTCTCGAGGCACAAAGCTGGGGAAGGTTACAGAAAAAAAACATCTGCTGCTCTGAAAGTTCCAATGAGCACAGCGGCCTCCATCATCCCTAAGTGAAAGATGTTTGGAACCACCAGGACTCTTCCTAGAGCTGGCCGGCCATCTAAGCTGAGTGATAGGGGGAGAAGGGCCTTAGTCAGGGAGGTGATCAACAACCCGATGGTCACTCTGTCTGAGCTCCAGTTTTCTTCTTCGGAGAGAGGAGAACCTTACAGAAGGACAACCATCTGTGCAGCAGCCCACCAATCAGGCCTGTGTAGTTGAGTGGCCAGACGGAGGCCACTCCCCGCCTGGAATTTGCCAAAAGGCATCTGAAGGACTCTCAGACCACAAGAAACTAAATTCTCTGGTCTGATGAGACTAATATTGAACTCTTTGGAGTGAATGCCAGGTGAAATCCGGGGACTGCTTATTCCCAGGCTAATAGTCCCTACAGTGAAGCATGGTGGTGGCAGCATCATGCTGTGGGAATGTTTTTTTCAGCAGCAGGAACTGGAAGACTAGTCAGGATAGAGGGAAAGATGAATGCAGCCATGTGCAGAGACATCCTGAATGAAAACCTGCTTTATAGTGCTCTTGACCTCAGACTGGGCCGACGGCTCATCTTTTAACAGGACAATGACCCAAAGCTCACCGCCAAAATATCAATGGAGTGGCTTCACAACAACTTGGTGAATGTCCTTGAGTGGCCCAGCCAGATCCCAGACCTAAATCCTATTAAACATCTCTGGGGAGATCTGAAAATGGCTGTACACTGTCGCTTCCCATCCAACCTGATGGAGCTTGAGAGGTACTGCAAAGAGAAATGGGCAAAAATTCCCAGACAGGTGTGCCAAGCTTTTGGCATCAAATTCAAAAAGACTTGAGGCTGTAATTGCTGCCAATTGTGCTTCAACAAAGTATTGAGCAAAGGCTGTAAATACTTGTGTACATGTGACTTTTCGGCTTTTCATTTTTAATAAATTTGCAACAATTTCAAAGACTCTTCTTTCACATTGTCATTATGGGGTATTGTGTGTGGAATTTTGAGGAAATACATTAGTTTAATCCATTTTGGAATAACGATGTAACATAAAAAAATGATCCAGATGCACTGTATTTTGAGCTGAAACTTCACATACACACCTTTTTGTTTCAATTTAGATTGTATGTCAGCCTCTTTTCTATTTCTCACACTTGCTTCTCCACTCATACGCTCACTCTCTGCTTGTGGCTTATAGTAGATGGCAAGCGACAGTTGAGGTCATTAACAGAAGAGGGATGAAGGTAAACTTGACTGCAGTTACTCCTTATCTTAATTCTTTACACTCACGCTTTTGTTTCAAGGGCTTTGTTTACACCCAGGCTATTAATCAACTACTCTGTCCTATCTGTTTCTCTGCAGGCAACAGTAAGGACAGAGCAGCACTCCCCCTAAGCACTTTCAGCCAGACTATTTATGTTAAAACAATAATGCTGAGGAACTGCAGTGTAACCCGTTTCTTTGTTAGCTTCAGTTACATGACTGACAATGGGGTATGCAGTGAGTCTTGCGTATCTATTTATTGGATCGTTCATTCCATTATTAATTTTCGGCTTAGTCCCTTTATTAATCAGGGGTCACCTCAGCGAAATGAACCGCCAGCTAATCCAGCATGTGTTTTACACAGCGGATGCCCTTCCAGCCGCATCCCAACACAGGGAAACACCCATACACTCTTGCATTCACACACATGCACTACGGCCTAGCTTATTCTATTCACCCATAGTCAATGTCTTAGTACTGTGGGGGAAACCGGAGCACCCGGAGGAAATCCACGCGAACAAGGGCAGAACATGCAAACTCCTCACAGAAATGCCAACTGACCCAGCCGAGGCTCGAAGCAGTGACCATATTGCTGTAAGGCAACAATGCTAACCCCTGAGCCACCATGCCGCCCATAACAAAACATTCAGAGCTAAACTTCTCAACGTTTAGTTATAACACACAGTCAGAAACTTTTTAAATGTGTTCCTTTAAGCTGCAATCAATCACCAAACAAGACATGCCCCACAAACTTTGGCATTTGTTATTAATAAACCCAGACTCACAAATAATCTCAGTCATCCAATACACTGCAGACATGACAGTTCACATGGGCCACAGCTGGCTTACAAACAACAAGTGTCTGAACAACTCCAGCCTGTGGCAAAACAGACCACTTCAATGGACTATACACTAAGCTTTTTGAAGTTGTACTTATGGGAGGTTTTGACATGCTGTAACTCATTAAAACCCATTCCACCCACTAAATTACAATATAAAACAGGAAACGGATATTAAGAACAAATTATTTACTCAATTTACAGTAATACTATATTGTAGAGCACAAAATGTTAAGAAAAAATATCAACGCAGGTTCATTGTGAAAACATTTCACGTGTACATTTAGTGAAGTTTATTTATAAACTAATTTCGAGACGATCACGTGCTTATGATTGCTTGCAACAGGTCCCGCTTTATCCAATGTATGATTCACTAATCAGATGATTCCTAAACTACTCTAAATATAAGTTCCATATCTTCGTTTTAAAGAATCCCCCTTTCCACCACTACTCCTTTTCTAGATGGGTGGCACGGTGGCCCAGTGGTCATCACAGCAAGAACGTCACTGGTTCTAGTCCTTACCAAGCCAGTCGACGTGTTTGTGCGGAGTTTACACGTTCTCACCATGCTCACATAGGTTTCCTAGTTTCCTCTCACCTTCCAAAAACATGAGTTGAGGCTGTACTCACACTAGGTACAGTTGCCTCGAACCGTCCAAAGCACGCTTGTCCCCCCTCCCGTCTCCCCCGACGGCCCGCGCTCACACCATATCGGGCCTCGGCACGCTTACGTCATCGCTGCTGCGCTGTTCAGTGAGAAGCGCTCTCTATGGCAAGCCTTTTTAGCATTTAAATCTTTGTTCTGACTCCATAAATATATTTAGAGATATCTCTAATTATATTTTGACTAGTCATAATTATAATTCGACTAGTCAGAATGACAATAGAGATATCTGCAATTACAATTGTACTAGTACGAAATCAGATTGGAGATATTTGCAAATATATTATGACTGACTAGTCATATTCCTCCATTGACTTTCATTGAAAAATATTTGCAGATATCTCTAAATGATTTTTGACTAGTCACAATTGTAATTAGAGATATCTCTAACTGAATTTTGACTCATCAAAAATCCAATTCAAGATATCTACAACTGTAATTTGACTAATAGTAAATTAATTAGAGATATCTTCAAATATATTTGTAAATATCTCTAAATATGACGAATTAAAGACATCTCCAAATGTATTATGACTAGTAAAAACTCAGTTAGAGATATCTGCAAATATTTTTCAATGAAAGTCAATGGAGGAATATGACTAGTCATAATATATTTGCAGATATCTCCAATCTGATTTCGTAGTAGTACAATTGTAATTGCAGATATCTCTAATTGTCATTCTGACTAGTCGAATTTTAATTATGACTAGTCAAAATATAATTAGAGATATCTCTAAATATATTTATGGATAGTCAGAACAAGGTTTTAATGCTAAAACGGCTTGCCATACGCTCTCACCCAGCAGCA
This sequence comes from Danio rerio, assembly GCF_052040795.2. Taxonomy (NCBI): domain Eukaryota; kingdom Metazoa; phylum Chordata; class Actinopteri; order Cypriniformes; family Danionidae; genus Danio; species Danio rerio. The sequence continues at coordinate 73,874,090 of NC_141025.1, forward strand.
CAGTGGAGAGTTCTCTAGTTATATCCTTTCAGTCGTTTGTCATGCATTGACATGCAGTCAAATATTTCGCCAAACAGTCCTTAGGGATACGGTGACAGGCAGTCAGATATTTCGCCGAACAGATCCGCCACTTTTGGCGCTCATAAACAATCATAAAGCCCTCGTGCTGCAGGAATGAGGAGGTCTGCTGAAGGCGCGCAGCTGTCGTGCAGTGAGGGGTTTGCGTCTTTAATAAACGACGGCAGTTTGCGTTCACTGAACAGTAAGAATGATTAATAAATCCATATGAAACAGCCCCTTAAAAGTCACGTCTCGGTTTCAGTTTCGGGCTTTGGCGCGTTTTGCACTCACACACAAGCGTACCGCGCCAAAGCCCCAAGTGATCCGCGCTCAGGCACACCTCTTCCAACCGGGCCAGGGCCGGTCAAGTAAACCGTGCTTGAGCCCGATTCAGCGCACTCACACTTCTCAAACGATCCGGGAAACGGGCCTGGGCACGGTACGGATGGCATAGTGTGAGTAGGCCCTAAGTTAATTTACTTATCCAAATAGGCACCGTAGACATGCTCCTAGTAAGTAGTTATCAATTAAGAGCAATCACTATCTGTTCATTAACTACTACAGCAGGGGAGTTCTCGAGATCTACCTGAGCTCAAACTCCCCTCTCGCCTTACTACCAGGGGGGAGCCCCGGGTTCGAGGAACTTATGAGCTTGGGGCTCTCTCCTGGGACAGCATGCCAAACAAGCCTTATACTCAATCATCAGCTAAGTGTGACCTTATGAATGGAGAGCGCAAACAGTGTTAGTTAGTTACAGTAACAGTCAGGGCCGGAGCAAGCTGAACTGCCGCTCTAGGCAAAGGACGGTCTACCCGAAAGTGAAAGTGGGGGGTTGGCGAGGGAGCTGACGCCGCCCTCTCTATTCTGCCGCCCTAGGCACGGATATAACTGAGGGTGTGGGTGGTAAGGGGAGTGTCGGGGACGCCGCTCCTATCTATTCTGCCACACTAGGCGTGGATATAACTGAAGACGCGGGTGGTAAGGGGGGTGTCGCAGACGCCGCCCTCTCTATTCTGCCACCCTAGGCAGCCGCCTAGGTCGCCTCTATGGACGTGCCGGCCCTGGTAACAGTAGCTAACAGTGTTAGTGAGTGCGTGTGTGAATGCAGAGTATATTGGTGTTTCCCAGTACTGGAAGGGCATCCACTGTGAAAAACATATGCTGCAATAGTTGGCGGTCTATTCCGCTGTGACAACCCCTAATAAATAAGTAAACCAAAAGTAAATGAACAAATGTTCCTGAGCAATAATTTTGTAGCGCAATGGCTATAAAGCTGAACTTGACTTGTGTAACCTAAACTGCATTGAAGGGACACATTTGTTCAGTGTTGGCTTTCCCTGAAAATCAAACCTGTTTGACAAGATCTGAAAAGGCAAAACCAGAATAAAATGATAGGAATTTCTACTTTTCAGAAAAGCCGCTTGTGCTTTTCCTGTCCAAATAAAAAAGGAGAAAAAAAAATAATGTTGGAAAACCACTGAATTGACTAAATAAATGATAATTAGGGCAATTTGAGGGCGAATTACACAAATGGCCCATTGACACATCCATCCAATAACTGACTACAAAAATGCAGTTACTGCTGTTCACACTTGTCTAAATCTTGTTTTGTATATAGATTTTGATCAGGACATTTCTTGCAAATGTCATTGGTTGGAGAAAAAAATTATTTCTCTGTGGTTTTATATACAGCAATTTGTGATAAATTATTTCAGATTCATAAAAACTGCAATTATGTATAAAAACATTTCTATCTCATACTTTTTTAGCAGTCTTAAACTGAAAAAATAAGAAAAAAAAGTATATAAATGCATCCGTCACACTTTATTTTGATGGTCCGTTTGTTGAATTGAAGTTTCATTGCATCCACATGCCAACTAATTCTCATTAGACTATAAGTAGACTGTTAGGGCGTACTCACACTATGCTATCCAAACCGTGCCCAGGCCTGTTTCCTGGATCGTTTGAGAAGTGTGAGTGCGCTGAATCGGGCTCAGGCACGGTTTACTTGGCCGGCCCTGGCCGGGTTGGAAGAGGTGTGCCTGAGCGCGGTTCACTTGGGCTTTGGCGCGGTAAGCTAAGTTGTCTGTAGTGTTTGTGTGTGATTGTGTGTATGAATGTTTCCCGGTAAAGGGTTGCAGCTGGAAGGGCATCTGCTGTGTATAACATATGCTGGATAAGTTGGCGGTTCATTCTGCTGTGGAAACCCCAGATTAATAAAGGGACTAAGCCGAAAATTAAATGAATAAATAAATAAACTAATTCAAGACTTTCTATATGAAGTGGTTTTAGAAAAAAAAAAGTCCCAAAGTTTTCTCTCTCTCTCACTCTCACACACACACACACAGACACACACACACACACACACACACACACACACACACACACACACACACACACACACACACACACACACACTACAACACTAAATAAAAAGACTGAATAAATGAATACACTTTAAGTTTCTCCAAATAAGCCATTTGCACACCAATTGTTTTTTTCTTTTTCCCCCTCCTCTGTAAAGGCAGAGAGACAGAAGGGGTCCGCCTCATTCCCCTCCTTCTTTTTCTCTCTATCAACCTTTCTCTATGGATCGCTTCTTTACTCCTCCTCCTCAGGAGAATGTCAATAGAGAGTTGGAATGAATTAATGAAAGCCTGAATGGATTTGAGAATCACATTTATATGCAAACAGTCAATACACATCAGCAAAAAAACAACAATATAATTTTAGTAAAAAACTTCAGCATATAATCAGGCAAGTGCATTTTGAAGTACATTATATGATGTGATTGGAAGCAGGTAAAAAGTCAATTATACACTGAAGGAAATTATCTGTATTTTGCGATTCACAAGATTTCAGTTTATTGACGGCTGTGAATTGCATTACGGTATGTCGATCTCTGCGCTGTCAACTTATGATGTTGAAAATTCAACTCTAGTGATTAACAAAGTGACTTTTATTGACATTTTAGTAGTTTGAAATAATATAATGTACACTCACCAGCCACTTTTTTAGGTACACCTTAGTAACCCTTGTGCCTTCAGAACTGCCTTAATTCTTCTTGGTGTGGATTCAACAAAGTACTGGAAACATTCCCCAGAGATTTTGGTCCATATTGACATGATTGCATCACGCAGTTGCTGCAGATTTGTTGGCTGCACATGCATGATGTAAATCTCCCATTTCACCACATCCCAAAGGTGCTCTATTGGATTGAGATATGGTGACTGTGGAGGCCATTTGAGTACAGTGAACTCATTGTCATGTTCAAGAAACCCGTCTGAGAGGATTTGCGCTTTATGACATGACATGTTGTCCTGCTGGAAGTAGCCAGAAGATGGGTACACTGTGGTCATAAAGGGATAAACTTCGGTTGTAACAAGCGGTTATTTGAGTTACTGTTGGCTTTCTATCAGCTGGAACCAGTCTGGCCATTCTCCTCTGACCTCTGGCATCAGCAAGGCGTTGGCTCTCACAGAACTGCGGCTCACTGGATATTTTCTCTTTTTCGGACCATTCTCTGTAAATCCTTGAGATGGTTGTGCATGAAAATCCCAGTAGATCAGCAGCTTCTGAAATACTTGAACCAGCCCAACTGGCACCAACAACCAAAGTCACTTAAATCACCTTTCTTCCCCCTTCTGATGCTCGGTTTGAACTGCAGCAGATCGTATTGACCATGTCGACATTCCTAAATGCATTGACTTGCTGCCATGCGATTGGATGATTAGAAATTTGCGTTAACGAGCAGTAGGACATGTGTACCTAATAAAGTGGCCGGTAAGTGTGTAAGTAAAAATATATACAGAAATAAGTCTGTAGAATGACTGGAGGTTACTGGAGGTTAATACAAGGTTTTTGATGCATTATATAAAACACCAACCCAGACAATATTTCACTTTAAAATATTAAAAATTTTATCAAAATTCACGTTTTATTACTTTTCAAGATTAAAAGTTTGTGGTAAAAAGATCAAGGCTCCATAATGCATAAAGAAACGTCAAAAAAATAAAAACATGAATCCCAAAATATGTAAAACTGCTAATTTATGGATCGTTTACTGGCTTTGTTATTCAACTGGCAAAAAAAAGTAAAATATTAAAAAAAATACATCGCTAAAACACTTAATTGCTCCCATTCCGCTTATAATCACCTATGTTTCCTCTGTAATAAAATCAGACATTCCTCAACATCTTCCAAGTCTCAAAACCATGAGACTACAGTAAAAAGTCGAATGGAAAAACAAGCACAAAAATGTTGCGAGCTGGCCAAAGCAAATGCTGGCGCTGTCTTGGGATGCAGCAGGTTGACAAGACTCTGGCCGGGCTGCTTTTCTGCTTAGATCATTTTCCTTCCTGGGGAGAGGAATGGAGAAAGGGTTAACGCTTAACCAGCTAGTAGCTGTGTTGTTTTTCCCTTCAACTATAAGCTCTTTGACTCTGCAAAGGAGATTTCACGGGGTTTTCTGCCGTCTTAAGTCAGATTACAGTCTAGAGGTTGCACGTGTTCAGTTCACGCTGCACTGCAAATAAAATGACGAAGAACCATAGTAGTTTATCTACTGTGTGTACACTATGAAAACATCGATTTGATCTGGACATTTTAATTTCTTGAAGAAGAAAGAGAAATTAGGTTACAGTTTTCTGGTGTTCTTGGAGCTTAGTTTGATTGTCTCAGTGGTGTAGCGCAAACTGCATGGGCCCACCTGCAAGAGTAAAATACTTCTTATAAAGTATCTTACAGTATTTTAAAAATGCAAAAGTACAAGACGCTAAAGTATTTTGATACAAAATATGAACCCATTTTCATAAATATTGAATAAATTTGATGTCATAAATATTTTGTGCGCAAATAAAATTCACGTATCTATAGTACAAAAACGGAAAGAAAAACGAAACGTACTCGTAATTTTACGAGGGTACAATTCCAAAATCTGCGATTAGAACAGACACAGATCCGACATTTGAGACGACATTACGATGGGTGTACTTTACAAACACGAAATACAGTTTTACCACAAACACGAAGACCTGATTGCGAGTACGAATTAAATAGCGTCACTCCACTGTCAAAATTACGTCACCGCTGTCACAGGTGTTAATAAACAAGCGAGAGCCATCGATCACAACAGTGCTCTTGCTGGCCACTCGAGCTCCCACACACTCTCAGGTAAGATTTTTGTTATTGCCTCTTTGAGAAATGTCCGTCATGAGATGTAATAAAGGTTGAAACTTACTGAGGTCTATTTTCGTTGTGTTTCTTGGAGATTTTACAGAATCAAAATTAAGAAGGGGCCGAGGATAGTGAGCATAATGTAAGTTAACGTTACAGGCAGCGAGTGTAGAATTTCTCAGTAAATCACTTAACGGTGTTTATATGGATTAAAATCGCTGTCATAAATATTTTGTGCATTATTAAAATTCATGCATATTGTGATAAAAAAAATCGAAAAGAAAAACGAAACGCAACCGTAATTTTACAAGGGTACAATTCCAAAATCTGCGATTAGAACAGACACAGATGCAACATTTTCTTTGTCTGTTTGTATATGCGACTGATAAATTTACGATGGGTGTACTTTACAAACACGAAATACAGTTTCACCATGGACACAAAGACCTGATTGCGAGTACGAATTAAATAACGTCACTCCACTGTCAAAATTTCGTCACTGCCGTCACAGGTGTTAATAAACAAGCGAGAGCCATCGATCACAACGGTGCGCTTGCTGGCCACTCGAGCTCCCACACACTCTCAGGCAAGATTTTTGTTATTCCCTCTTTGAGAAATGTCCGTCGTGAGATGTAATAAAGGTTGAAACTTACTGAGGTCTATTTTCGTTGTGTTTCTTGGAGATTTTACCGAATCAAAATTAAAAAGGGGCCGAGGATAGTGAGCATAATGTAAGTTAACGTTACAGGCAGCGAGTGTAGAATTTCTCAGTGAATCACTTAACGGTGTTTATATGGATTAAAATCGCTGTCATAAATATTTTGTGAATAAATAAAATTCACGCATATTGCGATAAAAAAATCAGAAAGAAAAACGAAACGCAACCGTAATTTTACAAGGGTATAATTTCAAAATCTGCGATTAGAACAGACACAGATGCAACATTTTCTTTGTCGGTTTGTATCAAAATGATAAATTTACGATGGGTGTACTTTACAAACACGAAATACAGTTTCACCATGCACACGAAGACCTGATTGCGAGTACGAATCAAAAAGCATCACTCCACTGTCAAAATTTCGTCACCACTGTCACAGGCATTAATAAACAGTGCTTGCTGGGCACTCGAGCTCCCACACACTCTCAGGTAAGATTTTGTTATTCGCTCTTTGAGAAATGTCCGTCATAAGCTGTAATACCGTTGTGATTGATGACTCTCGCTTGTTTATTATTGCCTGTGACAGCGTAGACGTAATTTTGACAGTGGACTGACGCTATTTAATTCGTACTCGTAATCAGGTCTTCTTGTCTGTGGTGAAACTCTATTTCGTGTTTGTAAAGTACACCCATCGTAAATTTTGTAGTCGTATACAAACAGACATAGAAAATGTTGCATCTGTGTTTATTCCAATCGCAGATTTTGGATTTGTACCCTCGTAAAATTACAAGTACGTTCCGTTTTCCTTTACTATTTTGTAATTTCAGATACGTGAATTTTATTTACGCACAATATATTTATGACAGATTTTATTCCACACATAAACCCTATCAAATACAAATTACAAAATACTATTTTGTATTTAAAACACATATTTGAAATACATGTATCATAAATGCAGCCCATTCCAGGGTACACACACACACACACAGTCAAATACACACTGTTGACTTAGTGGCCAGACATGATAAATCATTGCCGGAGTAGTTGACGTGAAGCAGTTTGTAAACCTTAATGAGGCTCTTCCAATGGCCAGCTTGCTGTCATTCGCTAATTAGGTTTGTTTATGCATTTGTGTTTGAGCGGGGCTCATGGAGATGGATGGAAAGTGGAAGAGGGAGGGATTTGCTTGTCCTCTTCAGCAGCGGCGGCCTGTGATGTTGTGACTGCGCAGTGACATGTCATCCAGGAAAAATAGCAATGGGAGGAGATGGAGAGAGAGAGGAAGAATATCCATCCCCCCACTCCCCCCCAAAAAATATCAGTCACCAAAAGGAAATAACACATGTGGAGAAGGAAAAAGGAGACAGAAAAAAACAACGTTTATTCGAGCGCCTTCAGAAAGAGAAAAGAAGGAACATACTCCAGAAAGCTGAGACTAGCGTATACAAACAAATATTTACATAAACCTGGTGTGTGTCTGTGGGGTTTTTTTTTTCGATAACACTTTATTTTGATGGTCTACTTGAGTATTAGTAGACTGTCTGCTAAATATCTGTTGATATGCTCCTTCAACAGACATTTAACTGACTATAAGAAACTTTGCAAGTACATGTCAACTTACACTAACCCTAATCCCAACAGTCTACTTAAAATGTAATGAGAATTAGTTGGCATGTAGATGCAATGTAACTTAACTTCAACAAACGGAGCATCAAAATAAAAGGTGACCTTTTTTCTTTTTTTATCTACCTGAGAAGCCCATCGAAAAAATCACAGACCACCTATTAAACCATAATTCACACCAATTCAAATGACCTCTTGTATGGCTTTGCATATTAAAATGAGCCAGCTCATTAGAGGTTCTTTATGCTCAATCATGGCAACAATTCCTCAAAAACCAAAGTCAATGTTCTTATGTGAGGTAGAGGAGAGAAAATATATTTGGTTTTGAGACCACAGCATTGGCTGTACTAATAGGTGAATTACCGGTTTGTAAACATTAAGGATGGACGCACATTGAGATTGCAAAAAAAAAAACAAAAAAAAAACTGGGTGTGCTACCATTTACACTGAGGGAATGACATCCGATGTGGTACAGAGTTTTTCGTTGTATTAGGGATAAGTTATATTGATTACATATAATTACCATTATTTGCATAATGCTTTCAGTGTATTATAACAGCTTGTCACCCAGTGATAAACACTGTTTTTCTGCAAAATTAACGTTAAAGTGAGCGGCGTTCATCTGACAGGTCTATTTGCGATAGCACCCTCCCAATCAACCCAGACTCATTGTGGGAACGTAGCCCGGCGGACGCTTCTGGAGACCGCGAAATACATCCTGGGAGGTACGTATTTGTGCAGTTTTTGTTTTCGCAAGTCCGCGAGAAGTCGCTGTGCCGTGCTTTTTGCGTCTCGAACGCCTCTCGGGAGCGCGTGCCGTTCGCGTCCGCGCTGTTCTTGCGCGGAAAGCCACCGGAGACTGCTGTTGAGTGACAGTCTGTCCGACTGACCGACTGACTGAATGACTGAACAATCGACTGGGCCGGCCGGCCAATCAGCCGACCCAGCCACCCTCTTCCTCCTCCTTCCAGGAGCAACCCAAGCGACGATTTACAAAAGCCGTCCAGAAAAGCAAAAAAAGCAAAAGCCGTCATCCGATTTTGACCGAGTTTTCAGATTTCGCCACATTCTCGCCCCGTCACAAACTCATTTGCTTTTATTTTTTGAATTCTGTTTTTCATCTTACCTTATTTCTAGACTTCTCCTTGTTCGGGCCTTCGCTCCACTGACGTAACACTACGAGCTAAGTGGACAAACTGGTTGCGGCGAGAAAGCTCTCCACACGGAGGTGAGTGAGCCATCACAGCCGGCGAGTGCGAAGAAGAGGAGTGGCGTCACATCACCCTGTAGCGTTCGCTCGAAAAAAACAAATGCGGCCATACGTACCTCCGGCCATGTAAATCGCGGTCTCCAGAAACGTCCGCGGGGCTACTTTTTCAAAATGATCTTGGGTTGCTCCCAATAGATACTGGATAAGACGAAATGGCCAAGCATCCAGCCCGAAATATACAGCTATCTCATTGAAACTAAGAGAGATTTTACAAGAGAGAAGTTAAAGGCCTACAAGTCTTTGGATGCCTACAATTTTGTTCTGCGTGGTGATGTACCAGAAATAACGTTCCATGATTACCAGATTCAAAATTCTGTAGTGCTAAAAACCGAGGTTCTGCCTAGCCAATGGACAGAACTGTACAAGGCCCGGGTAATCATCAGCAAGCAGAACAACTGCAAACTGCGCCTGTATGGCAGGGTATATGAAGATACATCTTTACATTTCATTCTGAGCATTCAGTTTAATTAACCATAATTAACTGTTTTTGCTGAAATCATTACAGCAGTCAAAAACGATTAATCTGTATGATTCAGCATAGCGTGAACTGATATGATATGACACATGCTGAGCCCAGGACTTTTAATTAGGTCCTCACTCCATTCAGCTCTTATGATGGTTGTTAGCCAAAGATGTCTGCGGTTGGCGTTAAAAGCAGTGTGGTGTACGGTAAAACTTAAATTTTCTATTTTTGGACTTTCCATTTTGGCATCTCACTGCACAACACAACAAGTTTGCTATATTGCAACCGGTCTTTTTACCCCATGTGACGCCATGGATGATGTAGGTTGGTAATTCCCCTATAAACAGAAAAAATATGTGGCAACATATTGCAACAGTAAATGTCTATAAGGAAAATACAGAAGAATACATTTTAAAAATCTCCTCTGCAAGATTAATTGCACACTAGAGCTGAATTGTCTTTGATTGGCCTATTATGTTATTCAAACAATAAATCCTGCCTTCTGTTTTTCTGCTACATTTTATTCTGAATAAATAAGGGCGTTAATGAAAAGGCTAATTAAAAAGTAACTATGCAAACATGACTGCTTTGTCACATAGAGGTCAAACATCCTGGAAATATCATTTGTAATTTGTGTGAACAATCGCTTTGATGAAAGATGTAAAACCAGCTCAAATATAATTTGTTTGTGTTCTTTATTGAATTTTCTTCTTTTGATTGAAATAAATTGAACACTAATTACATTTTTTATCATTACTTCACAAGGTGGCTCGGTGATTAGCAGTTGGCATTCCTTTGTGGAGTTTGCATAATCTCCCCATGTTGGCGTGGGTTTCCTCCAAAGACATGCGCTATAGGTGAATTGGATGAACTAAAATGGCTGAAGTGTATGAGTGTGTATGGGTGTTTTCCAGTACTGGGTTGCGGCCTTAAGGGCATCTCCTGTGTAAAACATATGCTGGATAAGTTGGTGGTTCATTCCACTGTGGTGACTCCTGATGAATAAAGGGATTAAGCCAAAGGAAAATGAATGAATGAGTGAACTATTACTCCAAGTTGAATAGGATGTTAAAATGAAGTGTAAAATGGATCTTGAATTGACATGCTGTTTAAACATTTGTCACATTAGTACAGTAAAAAAGTGGAAATAAGGAGGACAATAAAATCTCAAGTCCACATTGGGCAGTAGGGATGTGCACATCAATGCTCGATTATCGATATATCGATACTCAGAAGCTTTTAATTTGGTATTGTTTCTTTTTAAAGTACCTATATTTTTACTATATTTTAATAATTTCTGCAAAACTAAATGTTTTAGCGCTGTGACGCTTTTTATACAAGACATTACAACAACCAATCTGCCACGGAACATGACGTGAGCGATCATGTGCCTTTCGGATAACTTACGTACTCAACACACGCAAGTCACACACTTCTGCATTATGGAATGACTCGATGGCTGAGAGGTAACGCAGCGTGTTGTGGTGCTCATCAGCTAAAAACGCAATGCACGAGCAGTATAGTGATGAGACGTACACAGCAACAATACAAGCACCTGTTATAAACACTAACAGACAACACACCATGAAACTTATAAAGAAGGGGAACAAAAACAAGCTGCCCAGTGTTTCTCTGCTCAGTCTCCCTCTGTGCGATGAAAGAAATTATAGGAGAGTTTTAAAGGAGGCAAACCTCTCTCTCAATTTAATTAAATAATTGCTTTTTTGGCATGACAAATGTTACAAATGTTTTGCTAAAGCATTTATAAGGTTCAGATTAAAAAGAACACACATAAATATATTTTGTAAAATTACATTAACATTTTAAATAATATGTGGTATCGAGATCGGTATCGTAAAAATTTAATCAAAAAGTATCCGTATCATATCGAATAAAAAAATTGTGCTATCCCCCATCCCTATTGGGCAGGCTGCTCCTAATTATGTTCTTTTTTTTTCTCAGTAGTGATTTTTAAACCACTCTGAACTGAGCTAAACTGAACTGGACCTAAACACTGAAAACTGGACTGACACTGTTGCGATTTACTATGATCTTCTATGTGAAGCTGTTTTGACACAATCTACATAGTAAAAGTGCCATACAAATAAAGGTGAATTGAATTGAATATTATGGCTCCAAAATACTAGCGGTGCCTTTGTAGTTTGTAAACGGTAGTATCGTCATTAACGGTTCAAATAGTTAATGTAGTATGTGGAACAGAACAGTCACAGTATATACCAATAAAACAGATACAGCCTGATCTCAAGAGAAAAAGTAAATATTTTACGTTTTGCCAGTTTAGTGGCTAATTCGTACAAATTCGTACGAGTTCAGTCGTACAAAGATGTACGATTTTAAAAATAAAGTCTGACCGGCAGGATCTTTTAATACCATTGGATATTACTATTTAATATACAAAAAAAGAATGAAATGATTGCTTTCTTTTAAAGCTATATCTACTTGGCAGGCGTCAAACCTTTGTCCTGGTGCACTGGTTTTGTGTTCTGAGTAGGTGGTCCTTCATTGTTGTCTGGGGCCACATCAAGATAGATTAGCGTTTACGCTACAAATGCAACATTGCCATATGTGTCCCAGAGCCGCTTCAAGGCTGGACATCTGACTGGATCACAATGTATTTGAAAACACATTTGGACTCATTTGACATTTGTATTTAGCACTGTCCACTTTTGATGAGCTTACAAACATCTGATTCCATGTTAGCTGGATTGGTTTGGTTATTATGTTTTAACGTTTTTCCATATTTCTGCAGTCAAAAAGCCATTAAAGTGAGATCACATCCATTGTTACTCTGTGAAATGATTCTGGTGGAATCTAGTCATTCCTAGAACAATACAAAAACCTTGAGTTTTGCTATAAAAGCAATAAAAGATTTCACTTACTGTAACGTTTAAGCTAGTCATGCCGATGTCACCGTTATGAGAAACATTTTACTTTAAATGTTAAACATTTGGACGTTACAGTGGCTTAGTGGGTAGCACAATTGCCTCACAGCAAGAAGGTTGCTGGTTTGAGCCTTAGATGGGTCAGCTGGCAGTTCTGTGTGGAGTTTGCATGTTCTCCCCACGTTCGTGTGGGTTTCCTCTGGGTGCTCCGGTTTCCCCCACAGTCCAAAGACATGTTATACAGGTGAAATGGGTAAGCTAAATTGTCCGTAGTGTATGTGTGTGGATGAGTGTGTATGGATGTTTCCCAGTGATAGGTTGCAGCTGGAAGGGCATTCGCTGTGTGAAACATTTGCTTATTTATTTATTGCGTAAACAATAAATAAATGTTAAAAATGTGTTATTTTTTTAATTGAATATATTAGGTTTTAATTTGCCAATGCCGATGACGAGTGTGGGCGGAGGTGAGAGACGCGAGCATGATGGAGCGAGTGTTTACAAGTGTCGAGTCCTGTGAAGGAGCTTCAGATGGAAACTTTTGTTTTTTGTTTACCTTATGATTAAAGTTGTTACACATCCGCTGTTTCCCACCTCTGAATGAGGGAGTTTGAGATACTTATACATTAAGACAGCGTTCAGAAAAAAGAAAACACCCGTGAAGAAACTCGACACAGAGGAACATAAAGACAGAAGTATAAATGCACAACTACGCTCAAAGCAGACGCCATGGCTCACGCCGATCACTCGACACAGAAGTATAAATCAGCCTTAACAGCTTATCATGGAATATTGGTTTCATTTAACGATTAAAAAAGCTTAGAAAAGAAGCTTAAAGAAAAATAAAATACATCAAATGATTTGAATATAATCTAGATAATCTAAAATATTCATTGGTTCTACTTTGTATTTGATTAGCACCCATTGTCCTCTACATTTCCTAGTGTTTCTTTGTAATGTCACAAATAAAACAATTAAAAAACCAACACAGGCTCTTTCTGACACCGCACCTCCATATAATGTACATTTCTGGGGATTAGGAATTATGTAGCCAGAACTACATATGGCTGCATTTTGTCTTTAAAACGAACAGTATGTTGCGGTATGAAGCTGTTCCTTTTCACGCTTACCAGCTGACCACTTACCCCCATATGCACAGCTTTCCTGCTATTACCAGTTTGTCCAGGCTTGCCGCATACATCGGCAGACTTATGACATGGAGCGAAGTTGACTGCAATGACAGGGTTTAAGTCTGGTGAAGAACGGTTCCAGAAAACAGGTAAGACAAAATCAGAAGCCAAAAAATAAAATAAACAAGTGAAAAACAGGGTGATAATGTGGTAAGATCTGAAAATGTGGTAAAAATCAGGTGCCTGCGCAAGCTTTTTCTTTTCTGGATTGCTTTTTGAAAACACTGTCGGTTGGGTTTAGGGAAGTGGTAGGCAAGTCAATCGGTGCTTTTGAAAACACTATCAGTTAGGTTTAGAGAAGGAGGACGGTGGGTCAGTCAATTGGTCAGTCATTTTTTCAATCCGACCTCTGGTGGGTTTACGTGAGAACAGCAGACACAAATGGCACTCGCAAGAGTAATTTCAGATCTGAAAAAGCGGTAGGCCTCTGGTAGATTCGCGAAAACAAAAAACTGCAAAAAAAAAAAAAAAAAACTAGCTCCTGGGACGTATTTGGCGCTCTCCAGAAATGTATATAGAGGTACGTTTTCAGAATAAGCCTGGGTTGGTGAAAAACTTTAGACTCTTCTGCATAATATACTATGTATTATGCTTACAAAAAACATGAAGTATCAATTTCCTTGGCTAGAGATCAATTTTGGCCACTACTCTACAGAGATGAGAAGACAGTCAAGATTTTTGTTTGAATTGGAAACTGGAATTACAGTAGCTTAATATCTACCCAAGTCAGAATTATTAGCCCTCCCTGTATATTTTTCACCCAATTTCTGTTTTTGGAGATAATAATTTTTTCAACACAAGTCTAAACATTATAATTAACTAGATATTTTTTCAAGATACCAGTAAACAGCTTAAAGTGACATTAAAGGCTCAACTAGGTCAATTAGGCAAGTTAGGGTAATTAGGCAAGTCATTGTATAACAGTGGTTATTTCTGTGGACAACTGAAGACAAATATGGCTTAAGGGGCTAATAATTTTGACCTTAAAATGGTTTGGAAAAAATGTAAAACGGCTTTTATTCTAGCCCAAATAAAATGAATAAGACTTTCTCTGGATGAAAAAATATTATAGGAAATACTGTAAGAAAATCCTTGCTCTGTTAAACGTCATTTGGGAAATATTTAAAAAAGAAAAAAACATTTCACAGGAGGGTGAATCATATTGACTTTAACTGTATAAACATTTCACTTGTAGGGATGTAAAATATAATAATAATAAAAACAATAATAATTAATCTCAATAGATTACTGAAACATACAGTAGTGTGGTTGAAAAAATTATAGCTCTCCTGTTGGATGAAAAAAAAAAAACATGTTTATTGTAAACTTCAGAAAGAGATGCTGGCTGGTACAGATGGTAAAGAATGAATTAAAATGGTTCAGAAAGCGTCACATAAATCCTCTTCAGAAATCCCAGACAAACACACACACAGACACCCAGGGGGTGGGCAGTCATCTTTGTTCAGTCTGACGGGGATGGCAACATGCCATGGGGTAGAAAGAGCAGAATCCACCCCCATAACACCCTGTGCACTGTCTTACAACCTGGGGCTCCTTCCTGAATTAGCCTCCCGCAGGGTACAGAGATCTCCAGAACAGGACTAGAAGAGCGACACGCATACAAGAGCACACACACACACTTTCACTGACCTGTGTCATATTCCACATGTGCTCGCATACACTGAACGTATTGTGCTAGTGTGCGCCCACTTAAACCTTTTACCACTAGTGTGATTGCAGTTCAATCGTAAATGAGATACATAGATGCCTATTGTAAAAGAGATTATTACTGATGAGGGATTTATTTATTTTTTATTTCATGCCTAAAAGAAGAGCATATTTATTTATTTTTATTTATTTTTTAATTTTTTTGCTGGGTAAAAAATGCTGCGTTCCACACAAAATAAATTGTGTTGGGACAACATGAAGGAATGAAGTTAACTTATAAGTTTTTACTAATTAAAGTGGACTGAACATAAAACAGTTTAGTTGATCCCTAAAAAAAACCTCAAGAATTGTAAGCAAACATCATTTTTTTAAGTGTAATACAAAAAGGGAACATGCTCATTTTAAGGTTTTTGTTGCAACAGAGGCTGACTTTAAAAATGTACCCGTCTACATTTCTGGAGATCGTGAATTATGTTGCCAGATGTTTGTATGGCTGTATTGCGTCTTTAAAACAAATGCGGGCGGTATGACGCTGTTCCTTTTCTCGCTTCCCAGCTGATTTAAATCTGTAAACAAAGCAGCACGCAACGCATTTTCAATGTGGCCTTAGACGTGATATGAGAATATAAAAAGTGAACCAGATACAGTACAAGCCACGTGGAGCGGTTACAAGTAACAAAACACAATTAAATACATAATTTGCAAGCTCGAGAAAACAAGAAGTCAACCATTTAAATCGCACTTACTTACACTTGTGAAATGGAGGAAGTTTTTGTCAAGCTCTGACAAAGTCCCACACATCAGTAGTTTTTTCAGATTCTTGCTTTAACAAACGGCCGACGAATCCCCCGTTGTAAGCGTGTAGATTCCTGTAGCATGCGTTTGAAAAATGACTGAAACGGCACAAGGCTGGGCGATAATGCTGAGGTATTTTTGCAAAAATAAACCTGAATCACTGACTCTTCTGTTTCATCTTTGGGTAGAGAAAATAACACTAACTTTCCCCTCACACTTCCAATAATATCCAGCTGAGCACAACGTCTACACGACTTGATTCAACCGGGATCTGCTACAGTGTTTGTGGGCGGGTTTGCGCGAGCGACAATTGGGCGGGGCTTAAGTTTTGTATCAACGTCACGCCGAAACAGCTAAAGACTCTTTATTAAGACGGTTCATTTGAAGCACTATGTCGACTCTTATATAGATGAATCAATAGTTTTAAACACTGTGCACTTTCAGATTTAAGCCTTAGCTGGATATTTCACTTCACTTAGAGCTGTGTTACACACTACAAGGAAGGTCATCCTCAAAAACCCATAATAGGGGCTCTTTAACTGAAAACAAACAGGAAGTGCATTTTCAGGTTTCAATTTTAGATTACAAGGACTTACACAGATAAATTCACCACAAAACTAGCAATGTGAGCTGACAAAATCAATTTGATTAGTTTAGATTCCATTTGTGCTTTAATAGTTTATTTTTAATTGGTGTTGTCGCATTTTACATTTACTTTTTATAGTACATTTTCAGTTCTGGCCAGTGTATGTAAGATTCAGTAACTCTCCACTGAAAGTTAGTGAGCTTGACCTCTAATTCACTGCCATATATTCCCCTGTGGGTGGTTGCTGGTTAAAAACCCCAAGCCAGCAGAAAGAAAAAGACTTCATGTTGTTGATAGTAGGAGGCTCTAGGAGCTAAACATCTTAGTAGCTTTCACTTCTCATGCGTGTGTGTGTAGGATTTAAGCCTGGTTTATACTTCTGTGTCAAGTGACCGGCTTAACCCATGGCGCATGCAACACGCGTAGCTGTGCATTTATACTTCTGTGCGCTGTTTCTGTTGGTCTGCATTAACACTTCCGAAACGCTAGTTGGCAGTGGGGTGTTAATGTTTTTCTGTGTTGAGTTTCTTCGCTGGTGTATGTTTTTTCGGAACACTTCCAGAATGTACAAGTGGCTCAAACTCACTCATTTTGAGGCAGGAACCGGCGGACGTGCAACAACAATGAGGTAAACACAAAACAAAACTTTCCATCCGGAGCTTCTTCACAGGACTCCACACTTGTTAACAATCACTCCATCGGTCCTGCCCAGACTCGTCAGCGCTACCAAGCCGACCAATCACAGAGTTTGTGCTACGCATCATTGCGACATGTAGTTACATTTTTTTAGGGCTATGCGTTGACGTGTAGGCTGCGCCGTAGCATACGTGTGCACTTGAAGCATAAATCAGCCTTTACAACCAAGCCTCATTCTGAAAACATACCTCTACATTTCTGGAGATCGCTAAATATGTGACAGGAGCTACGTTTTTTGCAGTTTCTGTTTTCGCGAATCCACCAGAGGGTGCTATGTACACTTTTTAAGATCTCAAATTTTTCTCACGAGTGCCGTTCGCGCTTGTTGTTATTACATAAATCCACCAGAGGCCGCTGTCGACTGACTAACCTCCTTCCCTAAACCCAACCAATAGTGTTTTCAAAAGCACTGATTGATCTGCCCACACACTTCCCTAAACCCAACCAATAGTGTTTTCAAAAGCACTGATTGATCTGCCCACACACTTCCCTAAACCCAACCAATAGTGTTTTTAAAGCACTGATTGACCCACCAACCCACTTCCCTAAATCCTATCAAGTGTTTTAAAAAGCACCGATTGACCAGCACCCACCCACTACCCTAAACACAATCAACAGTTTTCAAAACCAATCCAAAAAAAGAAAAGCCTTCGCCTGATTTTTACCACGTTTTCAGATTTTACCACATTCTCACCCTGTTTTTTACTTGTTTATTTTATTTTTGGCTTCTGTTTGTCTTACCCACTTTGTGGAACCATTCATCACCAGACTCAAACCCTGTCGTTGTGGTCATCTCCTCTGCATCTCAAGTCCACCGACGTACATGGCGAGCCACTGGACAAACTGGTAACAGCGGGAAAGCTGTCCATACAGAGATAAGCGGTCAGCTGGTAAGCACAAAAAGGAACAGCATCATACCGCCTCGTAGTATTTGTTTTAAAAACGAAATGCAGCCATCCATACTTCTGGCTACATAATTCACGATCTCCAGAAACGTATATAGGGCAACGTTTTCAGAATGAGCCTATATGTTGGAGATCTGATGGATCTGCACATGTGTAAATCTGGAAACGTCTCAGACACATTGTAACATCTTAAGAATTCAGGATTATCACTTAAACAGCAGTTGAACACTAAAATATTTAGATAGAGTGACGGTTTGAGTGGAAACACATTGACGATACGCATTAAGAGACATCCTGTCAAATGAAGTATAAGAGTGTTACTGACACCTTAAAAAGTGTAAAAAAAAAAAAACACTGTGGATCAGACGAAAGCAAGAGAGGAATGTGTGTGTGTGTGTGTGTGTGTGTCTTTAGGGAAGAATGAATGGAAGTATATTCTCCACTCTCTCACAGCAGCTGGAGATCATTTGCGATGCTCCATAACTTTGAATCCGTCATCCAATGTGATTACAACAGGTAACTCAGGATTTGAATTATTGCAAAAGCTAGGCATTCCTGAACAGAAAGGGAAAGTCTCTGACCGCCAAAAGACAAGGATCTGTTGTATCTTCGGATTTCTGCTAATCCTTAAGGTAAAAACAACAAATAAGCAGCGGCAGTCTAAATGCAAACTTTTATTTGGACACACAAAGAAAGAGCGTCCTTTAGTTGAGGTGCACAAATATTCACACTCTATTCACCTTCTTCTTCGCAGACGGGCGGGCGCAGCCATTTGAATCTTTTTGGCTCGAGACTTCCGGTCTCATACACTTCCATTCATTTTTAGACGTTAAAAACTGCTCTTACGCTGCTTGATGTTGCAAGCGGATTTTTTCTTATTATATTATTCTACTTGGTCTGTATAGTAATGCAAACATTTGTTTGTAGAGCAAGTAGTTTGACCGTTTATTATTCCTCATTTC
Source organism: Danio rerio (assembly GCF_052040795.2). Taxonomy (NCBI): domain Eukaryota; kingdom Metazoa; phylum Chordata; class Actinopteri; order Cypriniformes; family Danionidae; genus Danio; species Danio rerio. The sequence goes on from NC_141025.1 coordinate 73,893,044, forward strand.
TCCCATAGGCAACTGAATCGGAAGTTCTAAAACAATCGCGAAAACAGGCGCACTTCCGCATTTTAGAATAAGGTCAACAGAACATCTGGTAAAAAAAAAAACAACTATAAATATTACAGTTCTTTTATTGGCTGTGGTTATAGTTTCTCTTTAAAAATCACTTTAAAGGACACCTGTTATGCAAAATTGACTTTTATAAGGGGATTAAACACCATTGGGTGGCAACAGTGTGTGAACATAACCAACTTTTAATGTTAATCATTTCTTAAGCTTATTTTTTATAATAACGCTTGATGAAAACTGTCTGCAGAAACACTTTGATTGACATTCTTGCTTTGTACGTGTCATCAGAGGGGGAAAAGCCCCACCCATTAGTGACCAGCTTAGCCTCATTAGCATAGGAAGTTAGTCTTGTTTTTGAATCTGCCACTATGCTGACACACAGCATTTGTAGCTCCGCCTTTTTTGAAAAGAGCACTCAAATTTGAATTCAAAGCGACAGACACCAAAATGGCACAATTAGGATCAAAGGCCAAAAGGAGCAGTTTTAAAGAGTTATAAAACATTATTTTATCACTGCTGCATCAAACATATGCTTGATAAGTTGGCAGTTCATTCCAGTGTGGCGACCCCAGAACAATAAAGGGACTTAGCTGAAAAGAAAATGAATGAATTTTTTTTCTCCTTTTTAAATGTTTCCCAAATTGTTCAACAGAGCAAGAAAATTTTCACAGTATGTCTGATAATATTTTTTCTTCTGGAGAAACTCTATGTTTTATTTCGGCTAGAATGAAATCAGCTTTTAATTTTTTAAACACCATTTTAGGGTCACAACTATTAGCCGCTTTAAGCTATATTTGTTTTTAATAGTCTACAGAACAAACCATCATTACACAATAGCTTGCCTAATTACCCTAACCTGCCTAGTTAGCCTAATTAACCTAGTTAAGCCTTTAAATGGCTCTTTAAGCTGTATCGAAGTGTCTTGAAAAATATCTAGTCAAATATTATTTACTGTCATCATGGCAAAGATCAAATAAATCAGTTATTAAAGATGAATTATTAAAACTATTATTTAGAAATGTGTTGAAAAAAATCTCTCCGTTAAACAGAAATTGAGGAATAAATAACATTACAATCAAAATCAGAAAAGTTATTAGTTACTATAACTTTAGTTGCTAATTACTTTAACTAATGAACTAGTAACTAATAGCTTTTAAAAGTTTAAGTCATTGTATAAGCATAGTTAACCTGCAGTATATAGGTGATGTCCTTGTGTACATGTTCAATGTAGTGTATTTGTGTATTAAGTGTATGTGTTGTGCTCAAAGTCTTTGGTTGGCATCACCTCTTCACAGGTCTTGAATCTCTATCAACATATTCTGCATGATCTTACTATACATGGCTAAACCTAATACCCAAACCCAACTACTACCTTAATAGTTATCAATAAGCAGCAAATTGGGAGTTTACCCAAGCACGGGTTGTCAATGTAATGTCAGATTGACGTTGTACCCCTATGCATGGGGACGTTGCACTTTGTTTGGAAATGAAAATCGAGTTAGCGTCAGAACCCAACGTCAGACCAATGTCAATATCTAACGTCCAACCTAAAATCAACGTCTAATGATGTTACAGCTTGACGTTGTGTTGACATTGCCACTATGACGTCTATCAGACATTGGATTTTGGTTGCTAAACCTGAGGAATAAATGTTAGTATTTGACGTCAATATAACATTGGTTTAAGGCGTTGGATTTTGGTCGATATTCCAACACAACCTAAAATCAACCTAAAATCAACCAAATATCAACGTCATTTGACATCATTATTGGACACCAAAATAACGTTGTCCTTAGACCCTGGCTAGACAATTAATTTTGGTCACCTGATATCACGACCTAAACCTAACCTAACATTAATGTCTTATGATGTTGTGTGCTTACTGGGTACTGAGGCAAATGGTTTATTCATAGTGAGAATTGTACCTTTAGATAAATTTTGACCAAATACATTTTTAAATTTCTCAAATCTCCTCTAGATAAAATAAAGCATGTAATTAAAAGGTAGTGTGAGTTAAGCAAATTCAGCACCTCTGTTAGTGACGTTAATGCAGCATTTTCACATGTTCTCTTTTTCGCTCCTGTCCGAGACATTCACCTCTGGGTCTTTGGAGGGTGGATGGAGGGGTGAGTTGATTTTGGAGAGGGGGAGGAAGCAGACTTAGGTCAACATTGTGCTACTTTCCCAAAGATGCATATCTGTCCTGAACAAACATGCGGTGTATTTATAGGAATTCAGCATCCAGCTCAAGCAGCATGGGGCCAATTGGCTTTTTAGGGTTTGCCATGCTGCAAAGCTCAGTGGGGTTTTTTTAATTAAATGATTTACACTTAGACTTAATAGGAGATGTGCCTGTGGCTAAAAATAACAGCAGCTTGCAGCTAAAGCATATGGCAAACACTTTATGCTAACTTCACTCAAATTAACAGATTAGTATTTCTCTCTGGGGAAAAAAGGATGACTGGTGAACAGTGAAAACTCCAACGCTATCTCACGGCAATTCTTAACTTGGCGAATTCGTATTAGTTTGCATGATCTCATTCATAAAAATTTGTATGATTTGCTCATCCCCCAATGACAATCGGGTTTAGGAGTGGGGTTTGGTACAACCCTAGTAGCAAAGAATTCTGGCCCAGATTTGGCATAAAGCTGGCACAGCAGGCATTCATCCGGCACTGGCATACAGCATGTGGGCCAAACATGGCCCGGGTTTGGCAGAGGTGGCACCGTCTTTAAGGCGGCACACAAGATTTGGGCCAGATGAAAAACGTAGTATTTGGCCCAGATTTAAAAATTTGATAAGTGGGCCATGTGAGTTTGGCCAGTCTTGACCCACATTTAAAATACACTAAAATCATTTTTGAGTAAAGAAAAAAAATTCTACCAATCAGGTCACTTTGAGAAAAAGCGTGCCCATAGTGTGCCTAAAGCGCATCACTCCATGGTTTTATCAATTTCATTGCAATCGTGACACACCAACCTATCTGGCCCAGTTCAGGCCCAGTTATGAGTTATTAACTTGGCTGAGACTTGGCCCAGATATGGTCCGTGTTTGGCCCTTGTCTGGAAGCCAGATTTGGTCCAGTCATGTACCGTAATTCACTGCGGCATGTGGGCCAAGCAAAACCTGATTGTGTGGGCCAGAGCTGGGCCAGAGAAATTTTGCTATGTGGAAATGCCCCCTTTTAAAAATCATACAATTCCACACAACAGAACTCGAATTTGTACAAATTAGCTACTAAATTGACAAAACATAAATTAGTTATGTTTTTACATTGAAATACAAAAAAGGCGGAGCACATTTGAAAGAAAAAATGCATTCTGTGTGAACGGCCCCTAGCTTTGTGTCCAAATGTTGGTGCCACAAACCAAGCACTGATAGAACACAAGCATGTTGTGTGTGTGCTTGCTCATTTAGTTATTGTTTAAGGTTATTTTGGTGATTTCAGTCAACAGAGTCAGTCATCATTCATCTTCTCATCGGTAACATCAGTCTAAACATCAGTTTCTCTGTAATTGAGTGTAATCAATTAGCATCTTTGTGGACACTTTCATTGCTTCACACTAAATGTTTGCTGCATTTATGAAGCATTCATGTCTTAAAGTCAGTCTGATGTGTTTTTTAACAATGCTAATTTGTGTGGACAGGATTTACAGGACTGATTATTATAGGCTGATTTATACTTCTGCGTTGAGTGATCGCGTGACCCACGGCGACCGCCTCGCACAGTCATTTATACTTGCATTTATATGCGTTTATAGTTCTGCGTTCTTTTTGTTTTGCTCTGAAATAACACTTTCTAAAAGCTAGCAGGCAATAGGTTTTTATCCTCTGTGTCGACTTTCTTCGTAGGTGTTTTATATTTTCTGAACGCTACCTTAACGTACAAGCAGCTTAAACTCGCTCATTCAGAGACCAGAACCGGCAGAAATGCAACAATATTAATCATAAGATGAATGCAAAACAATAGCTTCCATCAAGAGCTACTCATGAGACTCGAAACTTGTGAACACTCGCTTCAAAAGTTTGCTTGGCTCTCTGTCCAGCCCACACTGATCACAGCTACTAAGCTGACCAATCACAGAGTTTGCGCTATGCATCGTTGAGACGCGTAGTTATTTTTTTTTTTATGATTATTTATTTATTGCAGAACAAAGCCAGCGTACATAGCTAGCACTCACTATATACAAGCCAAGGTTTGCATTAATTGAAAATACATAAAGAAATGAAAAATAATAGTAAAATAAAGACAATAAAATAATAAATGAATAACAATACACAGAAAAAGAAAAGCTTTGGGGTGAGAATTAGTGTAGTTACATTTATTGAGAGGTGCACGTCACGGTGCGGTGAGGGCTATGCGACCGCGCGAAGACCGCACCGGAGCATTCATGTGCACTTGACGCAGAAGTATATATGAGCCTTTATACTCCGTAATCACCGTAGACAAAAAATAAATAAACTTATGCAGTGACTGCAGGTTGAAGGAAAATAACTCGGTATAAGTATCAATATAGCACTAAAATGAACTTAAGTAAAAGTACATATTTTCTAAACTACTCATTAAACTACAATTCCTGAGAAAAACTACTGTTAAGGGGGTCACACACCACAAGCGCCGCGTAGCGCCAAGCAGCGTCATGCATTTCAGAGTTCTAAACATAGGTTTCTATCAGGGTTCACACAGCGGTGCTGCAAGTCGGTGGCGCCCAGCCATGACTCAGGACACAGTTGACAGTTCTGCCACGCCACAGAGCGCCATCTGATTAGTTTCATTTTAAATACCATGCGAATGTGCGCGTCTGGTGTGTGATACTTTCAACTGTCGTGTGTGCGCCATGTCACGAGGCTGAGCGGCGCATCCGGTGTTTGACGCCCTTTACCATGATTAACATTTGTAATTCCATAATTTACAGCACAGCAAGTAATAAGTGCAAAAACATAACTTGACATTTGTTTTGATAATGCATATTTGCATTTTGTACAAATGTGAAATAGTTAAAAAGTTAATAAATTTCTACTTAAAACCTATGGTGGCATTTCAATATTTGATATAACCCAATAGTGCAGTGGCACGGTGGCTCAGTGGTTAGCACTGTTGCCTCACAGCAAGAAAGTCACTGGTTCAAGACCCAGCTGGGTCAGTTGTCATTTCTGTGTGGAGTTTGCATGTTCCCCCCGTGTTAGTGTGGGTTTCCTCTGGGTGCTCTGTTTTCCCCCACAGTCCAAAGAGATGCGTTATATGTGTATTGAAAAAACTAAATTGGCCGTAATGTATGTGTGTGTGTGTGTGTGTGAATGAGTGCCTTGCACGTAGTTGTGCATTTATACTTCTGCATGCTGTTTGTTTTACTCTGCAATAACACTTCCGAAACGCTAGCTAGCAGCAGGCTGTCGAGTCCCTTATGAATGCTACCTTAATGTACAAGTAGCTCAAACTCGCTCATTCAGATGTGGGAACTGGTGGACATGCAACAACTTTAATCATAAGGTAAACACAAATCAAAAGTTTCCATCTGGAGCTCCTTCACAGGATCGACACTTGAACAATCCCTCCATCAGGCTTACTCGTCAATGTTACCAAGCCGGCCAATCACAAAGCTTGCGCTATGCGTCTTTGCGATGTGTAGTTACATTTTTCAAGAGGGGCGCATCAGTGTCAGCCACGACGAGGGCTATGTGACTGCGCTAAGGTTGCGCCTGACCATACATGTGACATTGAAGCAGAAGTTTAAATCAGGCTGTAGCCGAATGAATGAATATTGCATAGTGCAAAATACAACTTAATACAAAATACAACTTTTCAAATCACAAGTGTCACCATTAACATCATATTTATTGTTATTTAGTTACTCAATAAAACATATACATATATATACAATATGCAGGAAAACAGACAACTGCACTTTACATATTACTTTAAAAATTGAAAAGAAAGAAAGAAACAAAAAAAAAAAAGGATCTCCACATTGTCATTATTATAACCTTCCATCTAACCCTTTTCAGGTCAATTGAAGCATGTTTCTAAAGAGTATAAGATTGCCTAAAAATTACATGTGCAATACCAATGTTCTGGTTTCTACTTGTTATCCATTTAACATCAAAAGAACATTTCCTCTTAACCATGTGGCATACCAGTACTGAAGCATCCCGGGTGTTTAAGAAAATAATATTGAGAAAAAAAAAAGTGAAACATGGAAAATGCAAATGTAAACTTATTTTAGCAGTACTGAGAAAATAAGACACTTTAGAGCAGAGGGGCCCGAAGTAGGGCCTGCGGGCCTAAGTTAGCCAATGGTAACCTTGATTGGTGATGGGAGTTGATTGGGGAATGCCTTTGACAGAGATCTTCATTTCCAATATAGCATAACCATTTGTTTATTTGTTTAATTGAGGAGCCACAAAAAAGCCAACTAAAATTAAATGTTGTAAATGAATCAGACTTTTAAAATGTAATTACAGCCACTTGACAGACAGATGCACAAGACATCGGCAAGCAAAGCAAGCCAAAGACAGGAGCAGCTCGACTAGTGTATTCAGCATTGATCTCCATTGTGTTATAAATGGGATTGTTTATGTTTTTTCTATAGTTCCCTGCAGGCACACAACATTATAAGAAATTAATATTAGATGAGATTTAGGTCATGACGTCAGGAGAACAAAATTCAATGTCTAGCCAGCGTCTAACGACAACAGTATTTTGACGTGCAGTAGCGACGTCAAATGACGTTGATATTTGGTTAATTTTAGGTTGTGTAGGAAAGTAACCAAAATCCAACGTTATATGTGATAGATGTCATAGTGCTAACGTCCCCACAACATTAAGGTGTAACATGATTAGATGTGGATATTTGGTTGATTTTAGGTCGATTTTAGGTTGGACATTGGACATTGAGTTCTGATGTCAACCCAATTTTCATTTCCAAAAAAAATCCAACGTCCCTACGATGTTGGGGTAGGTTGGGATACAACGTCAATATGGCGCCTTGTTGACATCATGTGCCTGCAGGGTTCATTAACAAAATGTTAAAATTGATACTGCGTCATTAATTACAACCCAGACTCATTCTGAAAACGTATCTCTATATACATTTCTGGAGAGCACCAAATACGACCAAGGACCTATGTTTTTTTGCAGTTTTTGTTTACGCGAATCCACCAGAGGGCACTGTGTACACTTTTTAAGTGCCATTCGTGCCTGCTGTTCTTGAGTAAATCCACCATAGGCCATTGTCGTCTGACTGTCCACCCTCCTCCTTTCCTATACCCAACCAATAGTATTTTCCAAAGCAACGATTGACACGTCCACCCACTTCCCTAAACCCAACCAACAATTTTCAAAAGCAAACCAGAAAAAGAAAACCCCTTTTACCACGTTTTCAGATTTTACCACATTCTCGCCCTTATATTATAATTATATATATATATATATATAATTGACAAACTGGTAACATTGGGAATGCCTTCCAAAATGAGGAAATTGGTCACCTTTTCATTTACAAAATAATATAGCACCATACCTAATGATTTACATAATTAACGATCTCTAGAATCATATATAGGGCAATGTTTTCAGAATGAGCCTATGTTGATTAATTAGTATGTTTTACAGCTACGTTTTGTAGTTTAAATATTAGCAAAGTAATTAGATAATTACACATGGCAAGTTTGATGTAATATGGTTTGGAATATTCGACTTCAGCTCGCAACCCTCAATCAAAAAACAAAGTTAGATTTTTGGCCCTTTATAAGAAAGAGTTTGGGCACCCTTGTTTTAGAGTAACCAAAAATGTTGTGGTAAAGCTGATGGTGGATCATTGAATTTCCATGAAACGTCTTTTAAAAGGATTTCCTTGACACTTTTACTAATTTCCCAAAAAGCCAGCAGGCTGTACAGCTCACGATGACCAAATTTCAAAGCACTCTTCTGTCTCTCCATAACAAAAGAATGACTTGCCCTGAGGGTGAGAGGTCAGAAAAAGATCCTAGATCTGAGACAGAATCTGGGTTATTTGATAAGAAGGAACAATAAACGGGGGAAAAAGAAAGAAATTGAAAGAATGCACAAAAAACTTGATGGATAGAATAGCCATCAGAACATACAGAGGTCTGGAAATACAGCATCAGTACTGGTATACTGTTATCTGGTCTTATGCCTCCCAAAATACCACCCTACAGAAAGACTCGCTGTGATCATTTTTGTTTTCTACAAAAAAAGGGGGGCACAGATTTTCCTGACAAAGAAACATTGATTAATCTTGACTCCGTGTAAAAAGGGAAGTCTTGTTTCTGTGTCCTCATCGTGGAAGTTCTTTTTCTGCTATTTATCTTCAAGTCAACGCAGCTACGAATGTCCCAAACCGATTCGAGATGTCCGAGTGCAGGGAACGCCATGAAGGAACAGGCCCTCCGCGTCCCTTTGACTCCCCGAGTTCATCTGTGCAATGGACTGACAGGCACTGGAGATGAGAACCCATACCTCCAGCGGTCCCAGAGGAACCTGCTCCTCCTCCGCTCTTATTTTGAGTGAGGTCTGCCTCTGAAATAGGGAAAAGGAAAAGAACGAAGACATCAGTTGTGATTGACAGTTGACGTTACATTGTTTTGCCAGTAGATGGCAACCGAGATTGTCATATATGCAGGGCCAGACAGAATCTGCAAACATTTTCTGCTTTTTCTGTGCAGAATTTGGTAAAAAGCTGTGGATTGATATTAGGAATATAGTATCTAAAAACAAAGAATGATAAAAGAAAGGATACCTTTTATTTAAGCTTTACAACATACGTACAATTAGACAAAGGACGTTTCTCATATAATATCTCTACTAAAAACTCTAAACGCTAAAAACTGGCATAGTACTACACTGTAAAAAAAATCTGTAATTTTACAGTTTAAAGAACGTAAAATAACAGTCGTTAAATTACAGAAGTTTACTGTAAAATAACAGTTGTTGAATTACAGAAATTTACTAAAAATTTAAATTTAAGTAAATTTTTGTAATTTAATATCCGTTATTTTACAGTAAATTTCTGTAATTTAATGGCTGTTATTTTACATTTTTTCGGCACCGCAGCTGTAAAAAAAAAAATATTTTTCTTACAGTGTACAAATCATTCTACGGACTACAGATCCAGTCATGCACCACTCACACGCACCTGTTCCAGATTCCGCTGATTGCACACACACACAGCCAGAGGATTGTTACAGACTGAATACAAGGACTATTTATACAGCACACACACACACACACACATACACACACACACACACACACACACACACACATCAGTGCTGAGTCTTATTTATTTCCCTTATTTAATCTGGGGTCGCCACACCACCAATTTTAGCATATCAAATTCACCTGTACCACATGTCTTTGGACTTGTGGGGGAAATCGGATCATCCGGCGGAAATCCACGCGAACATGGAGAGAACATTCAAACTCCACACAGAAATGCCAAGTGACCTAGCTGAGGCTCGAGCCAGTGACCTTCTTGTTTGAGGAGAACATGCTACCCACTGCGCCACCCCCTTGTTTTACTGTTACTGTGAACATTATGATGCTTTTCCCTTGCCTTGCTTTGACGTCTTTTGACCCTCGCCTTGTTTGTTTGTTTACATTGTATGTTGCGGGGATGGACCACTCGTCTGTTATTTAACCATGACTCTTGATTCCCTGTATACATCTGTTTGCCCCTGTTTTGACCGTTGCTTGCCTGACCATATCTGTGTAATAAACCTGCATTTGGATCCACACTTCCTTGTCAGCATTCTGTCACATAACAATTACTTAACAATCTGTATTGTAAATAACTCATAGACACATTGCATATTAGGCAATAAAGTGACTGAAAATAATATAAAAACTGAATAAATATATATGTACCCAAATTTACATAAGTTCATAAACTGGGCTATGGAAATCTGTGGATTTCTCTAAGCATATATTTTGTATGAACCTACTTACGAGCCAGTTGTAAAGACTTTTATTTTGAAAACCACCAAAACCAGCACTGTCACCATCATTAATCCTGAATAAATGCATCAGTTAGCAAGATTATTAGCAAAAAACAAATATTACAGAACGTAACGCAATGAGGAAAGTCAATATTCCTTTGTTGTAAGATTTAAAATTTACCATTAGAAAATGGACTGTTAACTGGAGATGTGAATCCATGAAGTGTTACTTCATACAAAATTAATTTTAGACGATAAAATTACTAAACTATCATTTATTAAAAAAAAATAATAAAAACAAGTAACAAAAAAAAAAAAAGGCTGTTTTAGGACCTTTGACCTTGTTTGACCTAATTTATGTGCATAATGACTCTAGGAAAGAATTGACCCACATGTCGATGCCCTGCCCCCCTTCTTATTTGAGCCACAAAACCAAATCCATACCCAGGTTTATAAGAGGCTGTATTCAAAATGTCACAGCGAAAGGTGAAAGGTGAGACAGGGAATTGCATTAATTTTATACACAATCCACATCGTAATAGTTTTTAACATACAAACAGATGTTCAAAAAAATAATAAAACTTGTTAAAAAATCTTTGGAAATGCTTGTTTTAGGTTTGTAGATTATCTTAAATCATCGTTTACATTAAAAGTGCCATATTAAGCTACAGAATACAGTTGAAGTAAGGATTATTAGCCCTCCTGAACATTTTTGTTTAACGCAAAGAAGACACATTTCGAAACATAATACTTTTAATAACTCATTTCTAATAACTCATTTCTTTTAATACATAACTTTTGACTAGATATTTTGCAAGATAGTAGTATTCAACTTAAATAGACATTTAACCTTAACTAGGTTAATTAGGCAAGTCATTGTATAACAGTGGTTTGTTCTGTAGACAATCGGAAAAAATTATAGCTTAATGGGGCTAATAATATTAACCGTGAAATGGTTTTTAAAAAATTAAAAACTGCTTTTATTCTTGCCGAAATAAAACAAATCAGACTTTCTCCAGAAGAAAAAATATTATAGGAAATACTGTAAAAAATTCCTGAATCTGTTAAACATCATTTGGGAAATATTTACAAAAAAAAAAATTAAAAACCACAGGAGGGGGAATAATTCTGACTTCAATTGTGAGCGTGTGAAACATAATTCTAGCCAATTTTTCTTTCCATACTTTCAGTTTAATGGCATCTTAATGGCATTCATGTTGTAAATTAAGTTGTCATAAATAATAATGACATCGGACATGTCGAATATATTAAAGGTAAAACTGTAAATCTTAGCTAAATGTTTTCTAAATGAATATTCAGCAAATTAAAAATGTGTGACAGTCATCTCTGCTCTCTCCTACAGACAAACACCTTTACACACACACACACACACACGCACTAACACTAACACACAGCCATTTTGAGAGACGGGCGCCTGGTCTCGCCCTCGAGCCTGTCTGGACCAGTACTGCAGAAAGAAACGGTAAGGTGTAGAGAAAGGTCAGTAACCCGAACCCATCCCCCAAACCCTGAGGAGAGAGGACACAAATAAAGGGGAAAGGAATCTAGAGAGGAGACATTTGTGGTAAAAAAAAAAAGAGGTGGGATTGTATTTCCTAACACCATTAATACAAACAAAAGCACCCTGATCTTACGAGGAATTATAAATATTTTACATTTTGTCAGTTTAGTGGCTAATTCGTACAAGCTTAGTTGTACGAAAGTGTATGATTTTAAAAGGAAACCCAACACCTAAACCCGATTAATTCATGTAGTTGAGCAAATCGTACTAAATCAAATGAATAAGATCGTACAAATTTATACGAATTAAATAAAAAGTTTCGAATGAGATAGCATTGAAAAACAACTAATTTTATTTGATTTACCATTAATCGAATACGTTTGAGTAAAACATGACTTTTTGTTTTATTTACTGGTGACAGTGATTATTTTAACTACTTCTATAAATATAAAAAATGCACAATACCAATGTTTAACTTCAGAAGAGCTCTAAATAATCATTATTCTTATGCTGTGTTCACACCAGATGCATCATGCGTAAAAAAATCTCGCTATTTGCGCATCAAAGTTTTCGCCATTTGCGCATCAAAGTCACTTCATTTGCGTGAAATTCACTTCACAGCAGACAAGGATTCTGTGATGGACAGGGCTTCTGTCTGCCTGGTGACTCTAGTTTCATTGCTAAATGGCTAGCATGGTTTTTATTGAGAGAATAGCTGTGTTTATGTGCTTTAGGAAGGCTGAAAAACAGGGTAGATTCGTTCGGTGCCATGTCTGAGTTCACTGAATCCTTTCTGAGGAGCACCCAGCTCTGTGAGTTCATCAACTCCTCCAGAAACTACACCTGAATGATGGAAACTTTCAGCGGTGCTTTCAACTGAGCCGAGTCCAATTTGAAGAGCTGTTGTCTGCTGTCGGCACGAGGATTTCCCCTCGAAACACCTACAACAGGCGCTACGTCATAATCACGGGGCTACAAGAGAGAGCTCCTGATTGGGTAACGCTACTGATTGGTTAACGCCAACTCAAGCGATTCGTGCAAATTGCTCAATTCACACAAATCGCATGATTCGCATCGCCTCATTCGTGTCAAATATTAGCATTTTACTTTTTACACACCTGATAAACTCAGAGAATCAAAATTTTCAAAAGCCGAAATTAAAAGACCGGATTTATAGGTGTATGTTTGAGAGTTAAACTGAATTTAGTTTTATTTACTAATGACAGTGATTATTAAATCTAAATGGTAAATAAAATGTCACAACATCGATGTCAATTTTAAAAGGTTATATCGCATTTTATACAGCACAATACCAGTGTTTTAACCTCACAAGTTAAAATTTCAGTATTACGTGGAATAATAAATGAAAACAAATTCAAATTAAAATTTATTTTGATTTTCTATATGATCAAAACATTAAGGATTGTTATCAGACAAATTTTACTCTTAACACACACCTAACAAATCCTGAGAAACTGAGAATTTGCAAGTGGCCTCAAATATACATATACCACCCCCTCATCTTCACATGCCTTAGGCAATAACACACACACACACACACACACACACACAAGCACACGCACACAGTCCTTCTCTTGTCATACGTCCTGCAGAGTCTGCCAATAGTCCATGATAGCTGGGCACAGCAGGCTGCTCACAGCCTGGATAAGCAACCAAGCATCCCTCCCCACCCAGCACACACGCTTACACACACACACATACACTTAGAAACTGCTCCCCCAAACACAGACACACACACAATCATATATACATAGAGAGAGAGATAGAAAGAGCAATGTGACAACTGTGCAGCCCCAAAACACACACACACACAAACACACTGTAAAACACTACTAATGTATGCATTAAAGAGGCTCAGTGCCCATGCCAAAACACAGCAGCCAAGGATGATACACATAATATGATGTCCTTGATGTACTTTAATCTTTAAAGCCACACATAACATATCCTTTAAAAAAATGCAGTTTTAAATTTTAGTATTAAAATCAGCTTCCAGAAATGATCAGATGTGCACCAACATTAGGCATGTTCAAATCAAGACTGAAAACACATCTGTTTAGCTGTGCCTTTACTGTATGAGCACTGTGCTACGTCCGACAGATTGCACTATTATGTTTTTTCGTTTTCTTTTTCATTCTTTTATAACCTATTTTAACACATTTTAAATTGTTTTTATCTGTTTTTAATCATTTTTATTTTCTGCATTTTATGTCCTAAACTTGTCTTTTTTATTCCTGTTTATGTAAAGCACTTTGAATTGCCACTGTGTATGAAATGTGCTATATAAATAAACTTGCCTTGCCTTAATATAAAATAAATAGCAAATTAAATTTGACATTTTAAATAAACTAAAATACATTCAATAATGCGTTAAAGAAAAACACTTTAAATAATTTTTTTATTGTTTATGTATTGAATGAGGATGCTTTATCTAATATTTAAATGTGCTCAATTGCTATTCTATTAAAGTTTATTCAAATGGTAATGACAACAGAACATGAGTTGCTCTAGAAATATATTTTTATTATGACAAAAAAAGCAAAAAAAAAAAAAAAAAATAAACACTGAATAAAAAATAGTTATGTTTTTTTTAGATCTAGCCCGCTCCACAATTCACACATTACTGTCTGGCTAGTTTATTTCCTATACTTATGCTAAAAAGGCAACAATGATCCAACCTTCCTGACCATTATCACCAGTAAAGCCTAGAAAAACAGGCCATCAGTATATTGTAAACCGATGGGTTTATATATTCTTTTACAGGTTGGAAAGAAATAATTTATTCATTAATTATAGTTTTGTAACTATTAAATTGTTTTAAATTCAATAATTGTAATATATACATCAGTGTAAAGCCTATAAATGGTGGTAAAAACATATTTCTGTGATTGTGTACCTGGTCCCCACTTTTGCCATGGCCTCTTTTGACTTTAACAAATGTGTCCCTCAGGTTTTTCCAAACCTTTTAACAAAAACTTTCCTCCTTTCCTACGGCTGTTGCAATTTTTAGCCAGGAATTATTGATCATCTGGTTATTTCTATGATCACGCATCATAAAGATGTATGTACAGTCATATTGTTTCAGACAAAATCTCTTTAGTGATTAATATTCAACTCAAAGCAGTTGTGGCACCACGCAAACTGTTTACTCAAATCACAAAAAAAATCATGCGCTCCGCTGACCGAAATCATGTCGCGCACCCAAAGGGAACCTCCGCAAACTCATCGATGACATCACATTCGCCGGGTGCACTCAAGCGAACTAGCGAGCACGTCGAGTATAAACCAGGCTTAAGTTGGCGGTTCATTCTGCTGTGGCGACCCCTGATTAATAAAAGGACTAAGCCGAAAAGAAAATGAATAAATGAAAACTGCTAATTTTTATGACAAAAGTCGTCACACTTTATTTTAACGTACAGTTCACGCTATTAACAAATCAATAACTAAGACTTTTAGCTCAATGAATACTTACTAGCGGCTTAATAATAGTTAGTAAGGGCCTACTCACACTATGCCATCCGTACCGTGCTCAGTCCCGTTTCCCGGATCGTTTGAGAAGTGTGAGTGCGCTGAATCGGGCTCAAGCACGGTTCACTTGGCCGGCCCTGGCCCGGTTGGAAGAGGTGTGCCTGAGCGCGGTTCACTTGGGCTTTGGCGCGGTACGCTTGTGTGTGAGTGCAAAACATGCCAAAGCCCGAAACTGAAAGCGAGACGTGACTTTTAAAGGGCTGTTTCATATGGATTTATTAATCATTCTTACTGTTCAGTGAACGCAAACTGCCGTAGTTTATTAAAGACGCAAACCCCTCACTTGACGACAGCTGCGCGCCTTCAGCAGACCTCCTCATTCCTGCAGCACGAGAGCTTTATGATTGTTTATGAGCACCAAAAGTGGCGGATCTGTTCGGCGAAATATCTGACTGCGTGTCCCCGCATCCCTAAGGACTGTTTGGCGAAATATTTGACGGCATATCAAACGACTGAAACAATATAACTAGAGAAATCTCCACTGTGCTGCTGAGTGAGAGAGTGCTTCTCACTGAACAGCGCACCAGCGATGACGTAAATGTGCCGAAGCCCGTTTGTGGTGTGAGTGCGGGCCCTCGGGTGAGACGGGAGGGGGGACAAGCGTGCTTTGGCCCGGTTCGAGGCAACTGTACCTAGTGTGAGTACGGCCTAAGGTAGTAGTTGGGTTTGTGTATGAATTAGAGATGTAAAAATAAGATCACACTTTAGAAGTGCTAATAAACAGTTAACATCTTAATAATAGGCAGGTTATAAGCCAGTAGTAGATAGTGTGAATTGTAACTTAAACTAAAGTGTTACCCAAAAAAATGTTCAGAAAGACAATACGATTGCCACTTTCTTCTCATTTTTGCACACACACATCGTAGTAGTGAACTTTATTTGTTATGGGCTTCGCCATACTGCTGCAGTATACAATAATAATAATCATGATAATTAAGATAAATCCTTATAAGAGAACCCACTAAAACAGGTACAAAATATTTCTTGTATCGGTTCAACCAATACTTAGGGACTCAATGTACACTACCTGACAAACGTCTTGTCTGGATCCCAGTTATAAGAGCAAAAAATAATAACTTGACTTTCTTGATCACTTGGAAAAGTGGCAGAAGGTATAGATTTTTCAGATGAATAATCTGTTGAACAAATACTGCAGAAGGCCTACTGGAACCTGGATGGACCCAAGATTCTCAGAGAAATCAGTCAAGTTTGGTGAAGAAATAATCATGGTTTGGGGTTACATTCAGTATGAGGCGTGCAGGAGATCTGCAGAATGTATAAGATATCAGAGATATCAAGACATTTGTGCTGCCCATTACATTGCAAGGATAGCGCTCCTTCTTATACTTCAGCCTCCATATCAAAGCTCCTGAAAGCAAAGAAGATGCTCCAGGATTGGCCAGCCCAGTAACCAGACATGAACATTATTGAGCATGTCTGGGGTTAGATGAAGGAGGCATTGAAGATGAATCCAAGGACTCTTGATGAACTCTGGGAGTCATGCAGAGCGCATCCTTTGCTGTTCCAGATGACTTTATTAAGTTATTTGAGTCATTGCGGAGATGTATGGATGCAGTCCTCCAAGCTCATGGGAGTCATACACAATTTTCATCCTGTTTCCTTTGCAGCATGACTTTATATTCTATACTGTGCATTATTTCTGTTAAATGACAAGACTTTTGTCTAAGCAAAGTCAGACTTTACTCTCCTAATTAAATAATTCAAAATCATGGCATGATCATATTTTATTTAGCTAAAATACGCATAATCTACAGGCGTTTGCCTTTCAAATAAGCCACTTCTGATACCAAATGATCAACTAGAAGTCATTATTATTTGCTGTTCCTAGAACTTGGAAAGGCGACAAGACTTTTATCAGGTAGTGTATATATGTCTGTTCAATTTTGATCAGAAAATATTACTGAATTTACCAATTCAATGCACTGAACGCCAAATATCTAGGGATTTCACAGAAAAGATGCTAATTTTGATCCACACATTGCCTCTTTAATTGCTATCCGCCAGAGGATTTGCTAAAGACTTATTTGGAGGTTTGAAAGCTGAAATCCTCCTTCCTGCAGAAATCTTGTGGGAGGTTTGAGTTCAGGCAGGCACAGTCTTTGTCTCTCTCGCTTTTTTTTTTCCCTCTCTCTATTTTTTTTCTCTCTCTCTCCCCTCCCCCCTCCACCAGCACACTCAATACTTGGGGAACTAATACACATATCAGCAAAATGACAAGTGATTTACTGCTGCGAGACATAAATCCTCTGACTGCAGAGTAGAGGAAATGACATGAAGTGACTGTCTAATCTTATGTTTTTATTCTAAAACATGCATAATAATACACTGAAAAGTATTACCGCCACGCTAAATATTACAAATGATTTCAGTACTGATTTTTAATAACATTACAGTCATTTGTATTCACACATTTATTTATTTTGGCCACACTTTATTTTAATTTACAAGTCACAGTTCAAGACCTTTTGCTCAATAAAATACTCATTTGCTGTTTTTTTTTATTATTATTTTATGTCTATTGTGAACACTCAATTGAGTACAATCATACAGCATTTCAAGGTACATTTGAAACTCAATATGTGACCTTACGTGGTATACAAATTACGTGCATTATTGTCGGTTGTATTAACATTTATTCATTTTCTTTTTGGCTTAGTCCCTTTTTTAATCTGAGGTCGCCACAGCGGAATGAACCGCCAACCTATCCAGCATATGTTTTACGCAACGGTTGCCCATCCAGCTGCAACCCATCTCTGGGAAACATCCATACACACTCATTCACACTCATACACTTCGGACAATTTAGCTTACCCAATTCACCTGTACCGCATTTGGACTGTGGGGGAAATTAACTACAGAGTAGTACTCAAATTTTGTAAATCCTAAAATAAAAAAAGAGCATAAAGAGAAATAAAAATAAAAATAGAAGCACAATTTACATCAAGGGAGAGAACGCATGGCATAATATAATTCCTTCCAGAATAATCTTAACTGACCATCTTCATTGTACACATAGGGATATCACACAATACAATATGAATATGCATAACCGCATACATGTACACACATTAGCATATATTTATCTATCAGTTCAACATCTTCTATTGGTTTATAGCAACAAAATTAAGTATACTAACTATAACAGTCTCCAGCATCATCTAGTTATTTCGGAGCCGTTTTTACAGGAGCAGTGATGTTCATGACGCGTCCAAGCATTTATATCTCAGAATTTATTTTATTTGTCTTACAAATGCTACAAACAAACACGGTCAAAAAACGGTTTCCCCGCTACTCCTGCCAGCTGATCACCCATCACCTGTGAGCCCTTCTTTAAGCAGGTGAGCTGACGTGACATATAGGCGGAGTTATTCTATATCACTAAACAACTCAATCAGTGACACAGAATAATACTTTATAATATTATTAATCTTAATCAATCATGCAACAAATAAACAAATAAAACATAAATATATATAAATATCACAAATGGCCCCAACACTAACTAAAATATATTCAACCCATTTCCTCCATTCCTCCAACAAATCCTTTTTTAAATTGACAACAAAAGTGATTTCCATTGTGTGGATCTCAATAGTTGCATCTATATAGTTATTTAGCGTTGGTCGCTCTTGCTGTAGCATACCTGTCAACCCTCCCATTTTCTCTGGATTCCCCTGTATTTCACAGTTCTTTCCTGCTATCATCCCGTTAAGGTATTTTCTCGTATTTCTTCCGTATTTTCAGTCTTACTCTGAAGGGTGACAAATCAACATTAAAGAGCTGATCCTCCCTATACGCAACCCATACCACCGAACCAGCAGGGGACGCCCCTTGCTCTTAAAGGGTCACGAAACACCAAAACACATGAGCTGTTGACAGTTGTATATGTGTCCCACACTGCTATAAACACTATTAGGACACCTATATTTCACTAAAAAGTGTAAATTGGTTGTTTTTGCGTTATTTCAAGCAAATTCGTACTTCCGGTTTGAAACTAATTTTTGAAGCTGCGTCACGGTCACGACATATCAGCGTGTATTCCAGCGTGCAGAGTGGACGTCTGTGCCAGAGTGAGTCTTATTACGTCTTACAGTGTGATGCATTAATGCATGAGTAAGGCTTGGTTCAAACCAATCAGCGCGCTCTATTGTGCAACTTCATTAATATTCATTAGTGTCACAGTGTTTAGAGACGCCACGTTGTATTGGCAAAACAAGCGTGAAGTGTTGCTTTTATAGTTTGCTGCAGTTAAGTTTTGTTTTCATTTTCTCTCTGTGAGAGCTCAGTCTCACGTGTGGATTACAGTGTAGGCGACGCTCGACAACAATAACTTACGTGTCTAAGGAGGATTATTGTTTACCTGAGAGCTGTTCTCATCTGCAAACACTGAGATCCGGATTCGCTTGTACTCTTCTCTTCATAAAGACGCGGCTCTAGTTGCTGGTGATTGTCCTGTCTCTACAGATTTGGTAAGTGAGCGACCAGCGCTCTTTGTTTATTCAGTTTGCTCGTATTGAACTAAGTTAACTATTGCACCGAGTGTAAACATGTTAGCACCACAACCAAACTTTAACCTCGTGTAGGGTTTTCACCGCATTTAGTGACCGGAATAACACATGCGGCTTTCTGACGCTACCTGCCGAGTGCATCTAAGTTTCCGGGAAATGCGGAGGTTTTTTTTCTCTCATTCGCCGTGCGGTATCAAACATTGCATGAAAAATACACGCTTAGAGCAGTTCCTCGAATCAAATATCTCGTTTGTCGCGAGGGGCATGAATGAACTCCCTGAATGAAAGAGCCAAACTGCAGTTAAAGTCCACCATTTAATAATTTGGCAAATAATTCGACTACAGATGTCCATGTAGGTGAAACACCATCACTTTCTCCTGTGTGTGTGTGTGTGTATTTTGACTCTGAAACTCACGCGTGCCCAAATAGACACTCTCACACTCTCCCACTTTTCTTCCTCCGACACTCCCCCCTAAACAGAGCTGGACACGCCCACTTTTCTGACTTTTTCCAAAGTAGAGGTGTGAAAACACCCTGCTGAAACAAGGGGTTTTCATGGCCCTTTAAATGTGAGTCTGTTCTGTGCTTTCGCTTTGTTTAGGCACGAAAACACTTTATAATAAATATAAAAACGGCAGGATTTCCTTTCTTTACAGATTACATCTCCCCTTCATATGCAATCCTCAAAACAGTCATATAGCAATGTGTGACTGTCAGCTGATACGCTCCATATTGATAAATAGATGCTGTTTCACAAAAGGACTCTGTAGACGAGATTTGAAGCGGAGCGAGTTTTAGGTGCGTGTTTAAACAGACATACATATAATTAATAATAATCTTACATCTTAAGATATCGATCTTGTTGGAGTTGTTTTCAAACACAAATAATTTCATCCTAGATGAGCCTAAAGTTAGGAAAGCAGTCGAATGCTTTTATTATAATAGTGTGTGCATTTTTGGAGTGACACCTCTTATTAAATGTAATCAAACAAACAAATCTAAATAAGATTCATTCTTTGCTCTTTAATCAGAATGTGTAAGTTATACAGTGAAGAAACGGCTAATGAGATTTGATAGCTTGATTGTATTTCATTCTAATAGCTATTAATTTTAATTAGCTGTTTGCTAATGTACATTATTTGCTGCTAATGTACTATTTTTTTTCTTTTGTAAATAATAATAATAAAACATATTACTGACCATTTAACTATTTATTTACAATAAAACAGCTCCAAATGAACATATTTAGCAATTTAGGGATTTTTTAAGGGGTCGTCGGAGGAATCCCTTATTATGGTGGGCATATCCTTTTTGTCACATCCCAATGTTGACAGGTGTAGCCATTTGCGTGTGATTGCTTTTTTACTGGCAGACATGAGAGCACGCATCAGGTATTTATTGTCTGCCTTTATTGTATCTGGATCCACACAGCCAAAATGTAACAACTTGGTTTCTAGAGGTATATCTAAGTCAAATATATGTTCAAGAGCCTCCTGTATTTCTTTTCAACATTCTTGAATATACAAACATTCCTAAACTATATGATAATGGCTAGCTTTATTGCAGTTACATCAACATTTTGGAGACTTGTTGGTGTATTTACCAGTTAGTGCTGATGTTTTGAAATCTCTAAAAAGGTTTTTACAACAGTTTTCTTTTAATTTGCTGCTTTTTAATAGTTAGTACGGTAGTTTAGGTATTGGATAATTGATGTAAAATAAGATCCTACTTTATAAGTGCTATTAAACAGTTCATATCTTTATAACTGGCTGGTAATAAGCCAGTTGTGCATAATGTGAATTGTTATTTAAACTAAAATGTAACCTTTATTTGATTTACAATTAAAGTAACGATGGGTAACGCTTTAAAATAATGGTTTATTAGTTCATGTGTTTGCTAACACGAACTAAGAATGAACAATCGTATACAGGATTAACTACTTAATCATAGTTCCACATTTACTAATGTTTTGTTACTAAATCATTCATTGTTTGTTCGCATTATTAAATGCATTATTTAATAGACCGTTATTTCCTTTAGCTTAGTCCCTTTATTCATAAATGGTCACCACAGCGGAATGAACCGCCAACTTATCCAGCATATGCTTTACACAGCGAATGCCTTTTCAGCCACAACACAATACTAGGAAACACCAATACATACTCAAACACTAGGGCCAATTTTGTCTTTGAACTGTGGAGGAAAATGGAGTACCCGGAGGAAACCCATGCCAACACGAGGAGAACATGCAAACTCCACACAGAAATACACACTGTTCCAGCTGTGAGGCGACAGTGCTAACCACTGAGCCACCGTGCCACCTCATTAAACAATCATGCATATTCCTAATTAATCATTACACGAGTATGCTAACTGATTAGCTTTATTATTACTTTCTGCGATTTACCAGCACTGCATATTTAAATTATTAATGATGCAGAATACAGCCTTGCTAATGTACAATTAGCCTATGAACTCTGATTAAACAGATCAACATAAGGGTCACATAAAGGACCACTTTCTTTCTTCTAAAAGCACCTCAAACCCTATTTTTTCCCTCCAAAATGATTTATGACTGCCAGACAACAATCTGCACCCCTAGGTGCCAATAAATCCCAATCATTTTGAGACATACAGTTAAAACGCAAGGGAGAAATTCACAGGAGCAACGCAAACTATTTGTAAAACACAATTTAAAATGAAAATGTATGACGTAAAAGCTTTAAAAACCAACTAAAGCAAACGTTTATAAAATGAATATCAAGTCATTCTTCCTTATTGATATTTTTCTGCCTTAAATTTGAAGAAAAGAAAGGATGTTTTAAAAAAATTTAAAACTGCTTTTATTCTAGCTGACATAAAACAAATAAGACTTTCTCCAGAAGAAAAAATATTATAGAAAATACTGTGTAAAATTCCTAAATCTGTTAAACATCACTTGGGAAATCTAAAAAAAAACAACACCTGTATGCACTACTGTTTTGACTTCAACTGTATGCACTAATAAACATATAATATCTTAATAATAGGCAGGTAATAAGCCAATATTAATTATGAGAATTGGCACCTAAACTAAAGTGTTACAGAATAAAGTATATTATAAATCAAACTTAGAGCTAACATGCTGATAAAACGATGGGGGAATTGGAGAATACATATAGAGGAAGTCAATAAGAAGCAAGCTGGTGACAGAATGAGAGCGTGGGTTTGCCCTCAGCTGTTTTTCTATTTTACACCAAATGTGAATCACAGCTTTGTTTTGGGTGTCGGGAATGGAATGAAAAAACGAAAATTCAAGGCAGGGAAATAAAAAAATAAAAACTTGTCAGTATCAGTAAAGTGTAATGCTGTATCGTGTCAAAAGTTAAAAAAATCCCCCATTTGGCCTTTGTTTACAGAAGTTCATTCATTCATTCATTTTCCTTCAGCTTAGTCCCTTATTTATCACGGGTCATCACAGCAGAATCAACCACCAACTATTCCAGCATATGTTTTATGCAGCGGATAACCTTCCAGCTGCACCTCAGAACTGGGAAACACCCATACACTCTCGCATTCACACATACACCACGGGCAATTTAGCTTATTCAACTCACCTTTAGCACATTTGTTTGGACTGTAGGGGAAACCGGAGCACCCAGAGGAAACCCACGCTAACTCGGAGAGAATATGCAAACTCCACACAGAAATGCCAACTGGTCCGGCCAGGACTAGAACTAGCGGCCTTCTTTAATGTGTGGCCACAGTGCTAACCACTGAGCCACCAATACTCTCTATCAATATATTAAAGCTCCTGGATATATAAGAAGCTCAACCCTTTGACATTATTACCTTAGTCATTAATTTATTCATTTTCTTTTCGGCTTAGTCCCTTTATTAATCTGAGGTCGCCACAGCGGAATGAACCGCCAACCTATCCAGCACATTTTATGCAGCGGATGCCCTTCCAGCTGCAACCCATCTCTGGGAAACATCCATATACACTCACTCACACTCATACACTACGGACAATTTAGCCTACCCAATTCACGTGTACCACATGTCTTTGAAGCACCTGAGTGTAACCCCGTTCTACGCCACCCAACCCGCTCCGAGCTGGTATCGAACCGGTGACCTTCCGTATGGGAGTCGGTTGCTCTACCAAGGAGGCTAAAGACCATGGCCTCTAGCATCTGTCGCTAGAGCACCTTTAGAGGTCAGAGGAGTGAGGTTTACCTGCACAGCATACACTAGCTGGCCTCTGTTACACTCACCCCCCTAAACCTCACTCCCATCTGGGTCACGGCACCAACGTAACCCTGCAGGTCCTATGCTACCCAACCCGCTCTGAGCTGGTATCGAACCGGCGACCTTCCGCATGAAAGTCGGTTGCTCTACCAAGGAGGCCTCTGGCCTCTAGCGTCTGTCGCTAGAGCACCTTTAGAGGTCAGAGGAGTGAGATTTACCTGCACAGCACACACTAGCTGACATGAGCACCCGGAGGAAACCCACGAGAACGAAAGGAGAACATGCAAACTCCACACAGAAACCCCAACTGACCCAGCCGAGGCTCGAACTAGTGACCTTCTTGCTGTCAGGCGACAGCACTACCTACTGCGCCATTGCGTCACCTATTTCCTTAGTATCGAACAGATATTTATTAATTATTAATTGTTGCATAATGCAGAAATATGGTCAGGATCTGTGACAGGGATAATAAACCTATCCTGAGCCACTCTGTCATTTATCATGTCCTTAAAGAGTCCAGTGGGGGTCATTAACACCATTTACAGACACACACATTTACGCACACTCTAGGGGCTGAGGAAAAACCAGTGCAGCTCCTTCTGTATAATGACTGATCACAACCAAAGCCAAAACTATGAATGCCTGTTCACACTGGCTGCAGAAGAGCTCTACTGCCATCCTAATGTATATGTCTCTTGACACCATAACACTGGCTGTACATCCAATACATTCTGTTATAAGCAGTTGAAATAAATACAACCACAAATATATTATAGTGGTCGTATATACACTTGAAGTCAGAATTATTAGCCTCCTTTTTGATTTTTATATTTCTCAAATGATGTTTAACAGAGCAATGAAATTTTCACAGTATGTCTGATGATATTTTTTCTTCTGGAGAAAGTCTTATTTGTTTTATTTTGGCTAGAATAAAAGAAGTTTTTCCTTTTTTTGAAAACATTTTAAGGTCAATATTATTAGCCCCTTTAATCCATATTTTTTTGATAGTCTACAAGACAAAAAAATTGTTGTACAATAACTCGCCTAGTTACCCTAACCCGCCTGATTAACCTAATCCACCTAGTTAAGCCTTTTGCCTGAAATTTTGTAGGTTGTAATTTATTTTTGCAATATTTTGCTAGAATCAATTTCTAAATATGTTTGGTAACTAAACTATTATTTTAATAAATATATCTGTTTCATAAATCAGTTTTGTTTAAATGCACCAAAATACATTGCCTATATTGACTGAGAAATGGATACAAATATTTATTTTCAAAATGGGGTGCACTAAATAATGCTGAGCACTGTATATTTTCATAAAATATAATGTATTGTCAAAAATATAAATATATAGTTTTTAATTAGATATATTCGTACATGTTACATTCTGAGCTAACAGATTCACTCTTATACAGAAAAATGTTTCCTCATTTAATTATTAAATACATGACTAATTATACCTAGGGTACATCAAGAAAAAACTTTGGACGTATCTGCTAAATTGGTTCACATCTACACATTTTTAGTTCAGGAGTTCATTTCATGGCCTCTTAAATGACCAGGAGACTCGTAAAATAAATTACCACATCCCATAAATCCATATTTACAATGTACTTAGTGACCTAATTAAAATGACTAGATGCATTCCTACAATTTGAGATTGAAATGTTATAAAGGCCTGTTAAATAAAACAAAAATGACGATGTTAACGAACGAGAACTGGAAACTGCGGCTACAATTCGCACAGGCTCACCAAAATTGGACAATAGACAATTGGAAAAACGTTGCCTGCTCTGAGGAGTCTTGATTTCTACTGCAACGTTCAGAAGGTAGGGTCAGAATTTGCCGACTGGTTTCTTGAACATGACAATGAGTTCACTGTACTCAAATGGCCTCCACATCACCAGATATTAATCCAATAGAGCACCTTTAGGATGTGGTGAAACGGGAGATTCACATAATGGATGTGCAATAGATGACTATGATTATACCTTATTTTACATCAAGAAAAAACTTTGGTCGTATCTGCTATATTGCTTCACAACTACACATCTTTATTTTAAGTTCATTTCATGGGCTCTTGAATGATCAGGAGACTCGTAAAATGAATTACAGCATCCCATAAATCCATATTATCAAAGTACTTAGTCACCTAATTAAAACGACTAGAAGCATTCCTACACTTTGGGATTGAAGTGTTATAAAGGCCTGTAAAATAAAAATAAAAAATGACAATGTGAGCGAATGGAAACAAGAACAGGAAACTGAAGCTACAATTCGCACAGGCTCACCAAAATCAGGCAAACACAATTTTAAGAGTTCATTTCATGGCCTCTTAAATGATCAGGAGACTTGTAAAATGAGTTACAGCATCCCATAAATCCATATTAACGACGTACTTAGTCACCTAATTAAAACAACTAGACGCATGAGATTGAAGTGTTAAAAAGGCTGCAAAATAAAATAAAAAGGGCGATGTGAACATACGGGAACGAGAACAGGAAACTGAGGCTGCAATTCACACAGGCTCACTAAACCTGGACAATAGAAGACGGGAAAAACGTTGCCTGCTTTGAGGAGTCTCAATTTCTGCTGCAACTTCGGGATACTAGGGTCAGAATTTGCAGACTGGTTTCTTGAACATGACTGAGTTCACTTTACAGAAATGGCCTCTACAGTCACCGGATCTCAATTCAATAGAGCACCTTTGGGATGTGGTGAAATGGGAGATTCACATTATGGATGTGCAATACATGACTATGATTATACCTTATTTTACATCAAGAAAAAATAGAAGATTAGAAAAACGTTGCCTGGTCTGAGGAGTCTCGAATTCTGCTGCGACTTCCAACCCAAGCTCATTCTGAAAACGTAGTCCCGTGGACGTTTCTGGAGACCGCGAAATACGTCCCGGGAGGTACATATGGCTGCATATCATTTTTTTTTAAGCGAACGCTACGGGGTGGTGTGACGTCGTTCCCTTTTACGCTTGCCGGCTGACCGCTTACCTCCGTGTGGAGGGCTTTCCCGCCGCAATCAGTTTGTTCGGTCAGCTCATCGTGTGCGTCGGTGGGCTTCAGATGCAGAGAGGAGGAGTTCGCAAAGGCGTCCGGGTTCGAGTCCGGGGAAGAGCGGTTCCAGAAATCAGGTAAGACAAAAACAGAATCCAAAAAATAAAGCAAACGAGTTCATAACAGGGTGAGAACGTGGTGAAATCCGAAAAAGTGGTTAAAAAAAAAAAAAAAAACAGACGAGGGCTTTTCTTTTTCTAGACGGCTTTTCTAACTTGTTGCTCGGGTTTAGGGAAGTAAGCGGGCGGGCGGGTCAATTGGTAAAACTGGTTGGGTTCACGGAAGGAGGAGGGTGGGTCAGCTGATTGGCCGCTTGCGCAGTCAATCATTCGGTCAGTCAGACAGCGGCCTCTGGTGGGTTGACGCGAGAACAGCGCGGGCTAGAACGGCACTCGCGAGAGACGTTTGAGATACGAAAAAGCGCACACAGCGGCCTCTTGCGGATTCGCGAAAACAAAAACTGCACAAATACGTACCTGCCGGGACGTTTTTCGCGGTCTCCAGAAACATCCGCTGGACTACGTTTTCAGAATGAGCCTGGGTTGGCGACTTCAGGATGCTAGGGTCAGAATGTGCCGACTGGTTTCTTGAACATGACAGTGAGTTCACTGTACTCAAATGGCCTCCACATCACCAGATCTCAATCCAATAGAGCACCTTTGGGATTTAGTGTAACGGGAGATTTACATCATGGATGTGCAATACATGACTATGATTATACCTTATGTTAAATCAAGAAAAAACGTTGGTCGTATCTGCTAGCTTGGTTCACAACACAATTTTAGGAGTTCATTTCATGGCCACTTAAATGATCAGGAGACTTGTAAAATGAATTAAAGCATCCCATAAATCCATATTATCAACGTACTTAGTCACCTAATTAAAACGACTAGACGCATTCCTGCACTTTGAGATTGAAGTGTTATAAAGGCCTGTAAAAAAATGACGATGTGAACGAACGTCTTATAGAGTCTAACAGTCCCCTTGTGTGTCAGCGTGCAATGAATCCCATGCAATTTCACGAGCCGCAAACACTTTGTAACCCTTCTCTCATCTCTGCTGTCTACGCCACTCAAATGAAAATCTGTCAAGGCTGGTGATTTGTGCTAACTAGCTATCGATTGCACCAGCGAAACGCGCGTTTACAGCTCCGGGGGTTGAATGCGAGGAAGAGAGGAGAGAGAGAGAGAGAGAAAAAAAGGGGGGGTAGAAGGAGACTGCAAAATGAGGAGAGAAGTGCACAGTCGGTGGGGGGAAAAGAAAGGAGGAAAATGCTAAGAAACACAATGTTTTGCATTTGGTTCAAGACAGATGCGCGACAAATCCATTGGGCTGTGTTGTGGATGCGTTTGCTACAGAAAAATGAGCACCATGGGATGGGGACGGTGCACTTGACAACACTGAATGTTAAACAATGGACCTTGACTTAAGGTTTGCCTCCTCTGAAAGTCCCCCTTGCGCACCCTCCCACCTGCAGTTAGCCCAAACAAAGGGCACATAATGCACACTGGGGGCGAACTATTAACACGTGTGAAAAGCGCACTCCCGGCTGTGGAGATTCAATTATGCGTGTCCGTCCCGCTGCCTTTTCAGTAAAGACAATTACCGTTTCATACACTGATTAAACCAAAGGACAAGTGCCAAGCGAAGGACACACACACACACACACACACACACATCAAATATATGAGCTCACGTTTGACATAATTACGCTGCTTCATGTAAATGAGCGAGAAATTATTGTTATTAGCCGTAACAGGTCTTTCAAGAGATCTGATTTAAGAAATGATTATAAAATAAAATCTTCCATCATATTCAGATAACCTATATGAAGAAAAGGTTTATTAAATAATAGTAATAATAATGATTTGAAGAAGATTGATGTCGACTATTGTTATTATTTTTATCAATAATAAACAAATTATGCAAAATTATATTATATTATTAATATATTAAATAACAATCTTCAGGTTTCAAAAATAAATTAAAATGTATAGGTGAATGTTTTTTTGTAAACAAAAGAAGTGTATATTTTATTTAAAGTACTATAATGTTAAAGCTTTAAAATATATAATATATAATAGTATTTTATCCATCAAAGTGTTTGCCAAAATAGTAACCTACAAGCAGCTATTCTAATAATCCAAGACATTTAACGTAATAATTTATTAATTATAATGATTATGAAAATAATAATAAGAAGAAAAAGAAGAATTGTTGTTATTATTGTTTTTATTATTTCCCAGCTACAGTATTACCTACATTAGTTGTTCTAATATTTAGGTTTCAAAAATGCATTACAATTAATTTATTAAATAACCCAAGACGTTTGATGTAATAATTTATTATTATTATTCATAATAAAATAATACTAACAAGAAGAAGAATTGTTATTATTATTCTTATTATAATTATTACGCAGCTACAGCCTACATTAGTTGTTCTAATATTTAGATTTCAAAACTGCATTAAAATGTAAATGCATTAATAATTAATTGATTAATTAACTCATTTTGTAAACAAAAACATCCACATATTTTATATATGGCAATAAAATACTGAATCTGAAAGTTTTTGTAGAAATGGTGATCATAACAAAAACAGAAGACAGCTGAGAGCGTAATATAATATTCATAATAATAATAACAATATTATTATTCATAATAAAATAATAATACTAACAACAAGAAGAAAAATAATTGTTGTTGTTATTATTATTATTAATAATAATAGTATTACTACTACACAGCTACAATCTACATTAATTCTAATATTTAGGTTTCAAAAATACATTAAATATAAACACGTTTTATTATTAATTGATTAATTAACTTATTTTGTAAGCAAAAGATCCACATTTTTTATATATGGCATTACAATTCTGAATATTCAAATACATCTGAAAATGTCAGTGTTTGTAGAAATGGTGATCATACTAAAAAACTCAAGACAGCTGAGAGATTAATATAGTAATAATAATAATAACAACAACAACAACAATAATAACAAAAATTCTTTTTCTTCTACTTATTATTATTATTATTATTACAAAGCTACAACTTACATTAGTCATTCTAATATTTAGGTTTCGAAAAAACATTAAAATGTCAATGCATTTTGTTTAATTATTAATTGATTCATTAATTTGATTTTGTAAACAAAAGATCCACATATTTAAAGTATGGAATTACAGTACTGATCCTTTAAATGCATCTGAAAGTGGTTGTACAAATGCTGATTATACTTAAAATAAAGGACAGCTGAGAGATGAATATAATAATAATAATGATAATAATAATAATAATAATAATAATAATAATAATAATAATAAATATTGTACTTATTATGCAAGAAATAAAAGTTAACCATATCAAGATGCCAGAATAATATGGTAAATGAAGAGTGTGTGAAGATAAATATCCACATGAAATATTGTTAGATCTTGTTCTGCCTCCATCATTCATTTGCTGTTAGTGATTTGTGAAATGTTTATTCTCCCTCAAAGCGATGTTATATGATACATTACATCAAGTACCTGTCATCTGTTCTTTCAGTAAATTTAGCAATATTTATTTTGAAACAGCCTCTAACATTATTGCCAACATAAATCCTACTATCTGAAAATGAATAAAGAACTGTGTGTCATTCCCTTCTAATAATATTGTAACAGTATCATTGCTATTTCTTAAAGTGTCACAATGTAAAAGAGAGCGTCCTTTGTGTGTATGCCTACATGAGTTTATGACTGTCCATGCGCGCAAAACAGAGAAAGTGAAAACAATTTAAGTTACATTTTAAAATATAATATAATATAAAATGATATAATATGAAATAATACAATATAATATAATATAAAATAATATAATATAAAATATTATAATATAATATAATATAAAATAATATAATATAATATAATATAACATAATATAAAATAATATAATATAAAATAATATAATTTAATATATTATAATATAATATAATATAATATAATATAATATAATATAATATAATATAATATAATATAATATAATATAATTAATATAATATAATATAACATAATATAAAATAATATAATATAATACTATAAAATATGCACTGCTTTTATTTGGTAGAACAAAAAATAACATTTACCTTCTTTGATGGTTGCTTGGGCTTTATTTTTCTCCCACGTAGACTTCTCTTCCTCTGAATCCTCGAGCAGACACTTGTCACTGGGCACATACCAAGTGGCATGTTGCTCTGCCATGAGTGTGTCAAGATCAATGGTGCCCACAGAGCTCTTCTCCGCATCTGGACCACAGCTGGCAAGCTCTCCGTCTCCAAGTTCACTGCTTTTTTTGTTATTATTCACAGCTAAAGGCTGGTCTTCTGAAATGCTGAACTGCTGGCGTTGAAGCTGAATCTGAGCCTGCAGTATTTCTAGCGGGTGAATTTCATCTTGGCCAGAGGTGCTGGAGGGTGTGCGGACTTGCTCCATGCCTGGTGTACCCGGATGGCCTGCTCCACCAAAGCCATCCGATGTTGAGGTAGTTTGGTTGGAGAGGCCTTGCCCTTTCTGCCCACTCATTAGTCCATTGGGCATTTTGGGCGAGCCTAACAAAGGGCTGCAGCCAGGCTTCACAGAGGACTGTGCATCTGAGCTTGATGAAACTTCATCTTCATTGCTGTAATGTGTGACCACCGCATCATCTGTGAAATCCATGCGGGGCGAACAGACCTCAGACTTGGATGCGCTCTGGATGCCACTATCAAGAGATGACATGAGGTCAGATTGATCCCCCAGCAGCAGGTCGCCCCCTTTTCCCCATGATGGAGAGGTGTGGGGCTTCTCGTGAGGTGTGCCTGTACTTCTCTCTGCTGAGGACACCTGCTGGCTGGGACTCACAACAGGGTTACTGTTTTCAGAGGGGAAAAATATCCCAGGGCTCACATGGCCACTGTCTCTTTTTCTCCTCCCTCTCCCTCTCCCACTCCCTGTTGCTGCCTTCCCCTCACTGCAAGGGGTAGTGTCCATGTTGAAATTCGGGGAGAGGGCGCTGGCTTCCCCCTGCACCGTCTGATTTTGACTCAGTGGCTTAGCGTTGCTATTTCCAGCAGGAGGCATTTGCCCATTTTGGGGGGCAGTAAGGCTTGGGAAATATTCTGTCCCAGTATTCCCAGTGCCATTAACCGCACTGTTATTCAGGTCTTGTTCTGTCTGACTCAGCTTTCGTTTCCCCTCTGCCTGAGTCTTCTTGTTGAATGTCACATTGAGGTTAGGGGCCCCCAGGCTGGCAATCATGTTCTGACAGGCAGTAGAGAGGGCTGCCAGGCAGCTCTGTCCAAAAACATTGTCCTTGCCATTCGTTTTGCTAAAATTCCCTAAAGACAGTCCCCCAAGTTTGCTGACTGAGGAACGCTGGCTAGTGGGAAAGTCTGATTGGCATGTAAAGCTCCCCGGTGAGGTGTTCACCCCTTGAGAGTTACTATGAGAGGCTCCCTGTCGATTAGAGCCTCCGTATTGAAACTGGGACGGACCACCCATGGGTGGTCCTGGAAAGTCATTTGAGCGTCTTTCTGATGGCGTGTTGGGCAATCCAACACCTGCACTGGGAGACTGCATCTGCGAGAGGCTTCCCATGCCACTGTTGAATTGTGAGTGTATGTTAGGAGACAGTAAAGGCTGCACGTGGCCCTCTCCAGGGACCCTCATAGACTCCTGCATGCCCATTCCACTCACACCAGCTCTGAACATCATTCCAGGACCATTTTGCTGGATGTCTCGATCCCCCATCTCACCACTTGAACCCATGCGATGACCTAGCATTTCCCCAGGTGGATGTGGTCCAGGAAACCACCCGCTCTCCATAGTCATGTGTGGACTCCGTCCATCAAAGTTCACCATCCTCCCACCATTTTCTCTCTCAAAACTCGACTGAGGCATGCCTCCCACTGGGCCCCCTGGTCCCAGGGGCCCTTGAGAAACATCATTGTGGTGACCCAGCTGCTGTAGACTGGGTTGTCTCATCCTCTGCTGCTGGCTCCGAGACGCCATCTGCTTGATCATCATTGCTGCATTTTGCTGCTGCTGCATCGATTGTTGCTCAGACCCGGTTAGCTGCAGCGATGGGCCTGTCGAGAAGCCATCCGTCACAGGAGGGGTGAACTCTCCAGGCAGGCCAGGGTAGGCTGCTGGAGAGAGATTATTCTCCATAGCGCTGTTCCAACTGCCGCAGCTCTCCCTGCCATGAGTGGCATTGGGGAAATCAAACCTGGGCCTCTTACCCATATTTAAATAAGGAGAATCAAAGTGTTGCAACCTCTGGTTGGGAGGCTGCTGAGGAGGGGGAGGCTGCTGCTGCATGTTGAAGATGGGGTCACCATAACTATGTATCCGTCTGTTCTCTGGTCTGTGAATAGGGTATTCAAACTGATTATGTTGGCCAGGCATCATGACGCCACCCTCCTGCATGCCGACATTAGCAGAAGCTGTCTCTGATAGTGGGGGTTGTGGGAGAGATGGTGGGCAAGTGTTCTGTCGTCCAATCAAGCCTGGCTGCTGCTGTTGCATGAGAGGATGCCTGGCACCAGGCTCTATCCCCACTGGTATTTTGCGTCCACCCCCAAAACGTTCAAAGAACACACTGTGCTGGGCTGACGGCTGCTGCTGCTGAGGAGGGGCATGGGGGTGCTCTTTAGCGATGCCCTGCATTCCAGGAGCGCGAGACAACCCTGTGTTTCCAGGAAAATTGGACCCTGGTACCTGGCACCCTGTCCCAAAATGAGAAAGCTGAGAATCAGATTCAGAGGGGGAGTACACAGGCACGTCAAAATGTCTGGATGAGGGCTCGTTAGGAAAGCTATAGTCCAGTCCTTCGACAGCGGCTGGCGGCGGCATTCGCCTTGGCTCAAGATTGTGACTTTCTGATGAAGAGGATGAGGAAGACAGGCCATGGAAGGAGGCGGCACGATTAGGTGACTGGTCCAAGGGGAGACACGGGGCTGGAACAGGGTGATTTCCACTGGGTGGTCCATGGTGCTGAAAATCCGACATAGAGCTTGTCCTTTGCTGCTGCTGAGAGAAGCCACCATCTGCTGACTGTCCTTCAGAGAGCGAGTCAAAACCCTCTGTGAACCCTTGCTGGAGTCCCATACTGCTGTTGTAACCCATCACCCTTCCACTGTGTAAACAAGAGGATCCTGGTTCAGGTCCAAAGTTTCCCCCAAAGTGTTGATGTGGATGTGTCTGATGTCCGTGTGAATGATTATGAGGCTGTTGAGGGTTAAAAAATCCATGCATGGAGGGTTGCTGTTGGAGATTCCCTGTATGCAGTTCTGAATGTCCCCGTTGAAATCCACCATACTGTTCTCCTCTACTCATGTTAATGTTCATCTCAATCACAGGAGTTTCATTAAGTGGACCCATACCAGGCTCCGCTGTATTCTGCGAGCCTCCAGTATGAAAACCTGGGCTCTTGTAATGCGAGTTCATGCTCACTTTTGGCTTGTTGAAGTTTTTCTCTGTGTGGCCAAAATTTCTGTTATTAATCTGTGGCCCAAACTGTTCCAGCTCAAACATACTTCCCACGATCAATCCCACATGACAGCCAGCTCGCCTGGCTCCACTGCAGAGTCTGCTGCCTCTTTTATTTTTTGACTTTGGCAAACTCAAGAAGCATCAACAAAAAGACGTAAAAAACATGGATGAAATTCAAAGGTGATATCGCCATCAAAAACAATTAATAATAATTTTTAGTTACTGGGAAAGTCTGTGATATTCTAAATGAATCTGATATTTTAAGACTAGTTAGATGCTTCACATAAACTAAAAAGTTTGCGTTCTAGTTTATAATCAGTTCCATGTTTTTTCAGTTTTTCTTAGAGGTACTAAATTAAATTAAATGTTCGTTTTTATTTTTATTTTACTAAGTAAAAATGTGCACATTAAAAAAGCTCAACCAAACGATAAAAATCTTCCTTACCACAAAAAATACCCTCAACTGAGAATATGCTATAACATATATAGAAAAGTTAATATAAAACACGTTCCATCACATTATTCTCCAGAGATTATTATTCCACTTTACTGTCAAATGTCCAGAGGTAAACGTTTCTTTCTGTTTAAGAATGCGTTGAGAACGCGCATCACAACACTATCCAGCGTTCCACAAACATATCCACGAACCCAGCCTATTTTTGGTATCCACTTTCTCTTAGAAACGGATTCTTTCAAACTCAATAAGTTGAAAATAAATAGTTCCCTCGGGCTGCACTGCACAAGTGATGAAGCCGAGGAAAAAGATGGGGAAAACAGTCCAGTGTAGACCCCGAGTGCTCGTCTTTGTGCGCCCGTCTCCGGAGCTCCGAGCGATAGGAAGCACATGCGTTATCCAAAGCCCGCCACCATAGAGCTGCTGCTGGCCAACACAGTCCCATCGGTTCTTCTCATATTCCGCGCAAACGAAAAGCTTGACTGCAAATTAAATTACAGCCAGCGCTTACAAACTGAGCAAGTCTCTTCCAATAGCACCAGTTTTCGCGTTTGGAAACGATTGCCATATAGATCACATACTGATGTCTGAGACGCACAGCACTGCGCGTAAAGACCGCAAGCACCAGCAACAAGTTTTGCATTTCAGCAGGGTCCTCCGCTGCAGACTGCAGCCAATGGCACACATGCCGAGGGAGGGACGATCTGTTAAGGTGGTCCAGGATTTGTCCGTTAGCTTTACAAGAAAGGAATTTCACGTGCTTAAAAAATATTATACATATTTTTTTTTTATATATATAAATCCTTTCAGTGCCACCTTTTTTAACAGGCAATAATGACAAGTGGTACCATGCATTTACTGCTATAACAGTTTGTTTTGAAAAGTAAACAGACTTAGAGAAAACGCATTTGACAGTACACATTTTGAAAATGAACATTTTTATCCATTTCTCAGTGATTATGAGTATTATATATTGGTGCATTTAAACAAAACAGATTTATTGAACAGATATATTTATTAAAATAATATTTTTGTTACAGAACAAGTTTAAAAATGGAAATATAATGCATTTAAATGCATGCAAAATATTGCAAAAATATTACAAACTACAACATTTCAACAAAATTGCATATATATATATATATATATATATATATATATATATATATATATATATATATATATATATATATATATAATTTTTTTTAATCTTGATTCTTGCTATTTTAGAAAAATGTAATATTTTTGTATTGTATATATACATTTTGAACCATTATTCTAAGTTATTTTATTAGATTAGCTACAGATTTAGCTTCAGTACTGACCAATCTAATGTATATGCACAAACATAATATTGTAAAGCTTCCTAAAGTAAATATTCATTTTAATGAGAGATTTGTGGGCGGTGTACTCAAATTTGCTGAGCACTATCCAGGTCTTGCAAAAAGTCTTGTTTTGTTTGAAAAGTATTTAAAGTGTCATTGTTTATTTTCTTCACCCTTATGCAAATGTTTATGCATATGCAAATTTAGTTAATGCACACCAACATTTCAGTCTCGTTACTCAATCAGTACATTTTACAGATTTTAACTGCCTAAACTGCATGTTTCATATTAAATTTTAATGGCATGCCTACATTTTATATCTATAAAACACAGTCGCCAAAACGTGCCGCCAATGTGTTTGTTGCGCGTTTTCACAATCCAAATCTTAAACAGCTCCGTGAGTGGTTTGGCATGCTTTGACACTTTGACTTTTCGAAAAACACCCAGATGCGAACAGAAGGCTGTCCTGCATGAAAAAAAAAAAGTTTTTCTGAAGACAGCCTTAGCAGCCCGTCCCTATGCAAATGCTAAACAAAAGCGCAAAGGCGCCGCGTAATTACCACCCGGAGTTTGCATTGTTGGCGCACTTCAAACAGCGAATTAACATTTTCATTCAGATTAATTGATCAATTACCATAATTGTGTTTACGTTTGGAATGATTCCGATTTAGTTTGCTGCCAGACAAAAACACTATCTATCTATCTATCTATCTATCTATCTATCTATCTATCTATCTATCTATCTATCTATCTATCTATCTATCTATCTATCTATCTATCTATCTATCTATCAAATCTGAAACAGAAAAAATGTCCAGCACCAAAATGCGAGGGCTATAAAGTTAACCCCCATTACATTACTTTACACTCACAGTAATAATGGATGACGTGTAGCCAACAGATACTGTCACGTCTGTGCGTAAAAAATGCTTTTAATTTCCATAATTGTTTATAAATTGCAGTCATTTGATTTACCCTAATATAGTAAGAAATAAAGAACAACCACATGACTGCTAACGATTTAGATCAACCAGTAGCCTATTGTATTTAATATACATCACCAATTAAATCGTTAAATCTGGTGTCTGTTCAGAAAACACTTTCGTCCTCTCGTGTTTATGCACCAATAAATCACCCGATGCATGTCAGATCTCTCTTTTTTTTTTTACCAAATGTAGGTGAACACGAGCAGCATCACTTTCCCCTTAACGCAAATTAAAACACAGTTGCTTTATAAAAATGGGTCTAATAATTAATTAAGGGAAACAATTTGCCGACTTAAGCGTGTCAATGTAGTCTACTACTACAAACATTTTTATTAATCTTCCCAAAGGACTTAAATTACACAGTAAATGAATCTTGTAAGAGATTATAATTAACAAGGGTTAAACTGCAAATCAAAACATAGCACAATGAAGGCTAACAATACTACACCTAAATGAATAACCATATGTCTTCCATTTGCAACAAGCATTTGTTATTCAACCCTAAGGACACGAAATACTCAAAGTAAATAAATGAAGATTTAAATGACTTCTAACCCAAACACAAATATTAAATCGTAATGTCGTCGGAGCACAGAAACAAACACTGACTCTTCTGAAGTAAGACAATTGTTCTGCTGTGAGGCGTTTTGGAAAAGCCTAAGCAAACCATTTCATCGTGAAGAGGCTTTCTCTGGGGGAAATATCTGAAAAAGACACAGTGCCATCTAGTGATGTGTACAATTCACATGACTGTGTGTCTGACTGAAAAAAAGGCTGCTACAACCCAACGCGTAATCCGAAATACATTCTGTAAGTGAATAATACTGCACTGTAAAATTATACGATCAAGTAGATCTGACAGAATTTTTTTTAGGTCATCGTATCTTATTAAACTTAGTTACTCATGTTCTAACTTAATCTTAAAAGTTACGCAAACTGTTTTAAATCAGTTTATCATAAGTTCAAAGGACTCATAAGATTGATTTGATTCAGCTTAAAAAAATGTAAGGCCGCCAGTATTTTTTAAGTGTGATATAGACTACTTTTAAGGCATTTCATCCATCCATACCATTTAACCTCTGTAGGATATTGTGAGGATTGAGGTAATAAAACAGTCATAACTATACTGTTTCTGATAGATAAACATACGTGTAAAAATGTCTGAAATTAATTTCAGCGTGGTGAGATTAGTCTTTAAAAAGTGAATGAAAATTTGCAATCTCACTTCAGCTTTGTCGATAGAGCGAGATTATTTTCCAATAAATCATTGAATAATAATGATTACTACTGCTGTTGATTAGAAATACAGCCGGTTATATAACAGAACATAGAGATTATATTAAATATAGATTATATACATTGCAATATTTAATTCTTCTATGATATATATTGCGATATTGAATAGTCTATTTGGGATATATTGATAATTTGCAATACATTGGGATGATTTTGTGGGCATCTACATGAAATATAACAAACCCATCTCAAGCATTGAGAAATGTAGCAACATACTGTAAAAATGACATATACAGAGCTCTATGATGTTCTGGAGCAAGTCTAGCGATATTTAGATACACAAATTTAATAATTAAATAATAATAGTCTTCATCATATATATCATATTATATATATATATATATATATATATATATATATATATATATATATATATATATATATATATATATATATATATATATATATATATATATATATATAAATGCAATTAATCTTCCTTAAAGTTGGAAGTGTACTTTGCAATTGAAATATGGAAAACAGAATGAATGCTTTAAAAAAAGAAATCACCACAAATGCATTCAGTGTCTGGAGAACTTGGATTCGAGGTTGCTGTTTTGTCCCAAAATTTAATCAGTGCCAAATGACAAGGCAGTCAAAGGGAATGTTACAGGCTGTTGAGGAAAATAAAGAGGAAGGCAGGAGGGGGGAGGGGTGTGCAAGAGAATGATGAAGTCAGAAACACTGGAACCCTCTCTCTTTTTTTTTCTTCACAGTTGACTGCAAGGAATGTAGCAAAATATAGAAAGCGCCGAAAGAGTATGACAACAGTGAAGAAGGGTTTGGAAATGCAAGGAAATAAGATTGATATAGAATAAAATTGAATGCAATTGAATAGAATAGAATAGAATAGAATAGAATAGAATAGAATAGAATAGAATAGAATAGAATAGAATAGAGTAGAATAGAATAGAATGCAATGGAAAAGAATAGAATAGAATGGAATGAATAGAATATAATAGAATGGGAAAGAATAGGATATTTCGGGTTGTTGCTAGAAGGTATACAGCTGTGGCTGTAAGTAAATGAGAATTATTTATATTATTTATTAAATTACCCATTAATTGTACTTTATTAACATCTCCCCCTACACCAACCCTGAACCCAATCATCAGAGTAATGTAGAAACAGTAATTATACAGAGTATTATTATTCATTAAATTACCTATAAAATTGTATTTCAACCCACCCCTCAGTCTAATGTAAAATCAGCAATTATACTGAGTATTATCATAATATTTATTAAATTACCCATAAAATTGTGTTTTAACCAACCCCTACCCTAAACCCAACCCTCACAGTTACGTAAACAGTAATTATGCCTAGTATTATTAATAATATTTAATAATAAAATTGTGTTTTAACCCACCCCTACCCTAAACAAAACCCTCACAGTAATGTAAAACAGTAATTATGCCTAGTATTATTAATAATATTTATTAAATTACCCATAAAATTGTGTTTTAGACCATGCCTACCCTAAACCCAACCCTCACAGTAAAGTAAAACAGTAATTAAACCTAGTATTATTCATAATATTTAATAAATTACCCATAAAATTGTTTTAACCCACCCTTACTCTAAACCCAACCCTCACAGTAATGTAAAACAGTAGTTATACCAAGTATTATTCAAAATATTTATTAAATTACCCATAAAATTGTGTTTTAATACCCTAAACCCAACCCTCACGTAATGTAAAAATATTAATTAATGTTGTAAAAATTATGCTATATTGATGTTCGCAGCTAGACTTTACCCATATTTAGGTGAATATGAACAATAATTCTGAAGGGAATATGGATTGACATGTTTAAATCACATATTAGATTTGTTTTATACAATATGAATCTTATAGATTGAAAGTGTGCAGATATTTTTGAATTATTTGGTCTGTCGATTCCTTGTAGATGTTGATGTAATTATTTTGAATTGATGAAAGGGATAGATCACCCAAAAAATGGAAATTCTGCCTTTGTTTACTCCAAACCTGTTTGAGTTTCTTTCCTCTGTTGAACACAAAAGAAGATATTTTGAAGAATGTTTAATAAAAAGGTAGCCATTGACTTTTATCGTATTTTTTTTCCTAAAATGGAAGCCAATGGCTAACGATTTTCAACGTTTTTCAAAATATCTTCTACAAATAGGACGTAAAGGTGGGTAAACGAAAGAAAGTTTTCATTTTTGGGTGAATTATATCAATTTTGTTGTGTATTTTCAACATAATCTCAGGGCAAATTGTAACTTTGATTTATTGGCTTATTAGTATTCATTTATTAATGATATTCTATCATTAATACCTTTTAGCATTTGATAATTGGGTTTAGGGGTGGGGTTTGGGGGCACACCTTCTTTAATAATCATACTTTACGAATTAATTAAATGGAAATATAAACTGAAATTCATTTAAATTTGCCACTTTTCTGCCAATAGGTTCTCGTGAGATCAGGATAACCCCCCCCCCCCCCCCCCCCGTTTCTATATAACAAACATACATGGCAATAAAACAATTTTACAGAACTTACTTGAATATGTTGTGGATTCTAACGAGAAACATGCTCATTAATCGACCTGATAACACATCAGTTGTTATTTTCACAATAAAGCAACAATGTTAACATTATATATTTGAGAAATTTCCTGAGATTCTTTCTTGGCTAAAAATATTAAGAAACAAATATGAAAAAAAAAGTGAAGAAAAAATATCTCTTTCTGGCTGTTTTGTGGGACGACTAAAAACTTGAAGCCTGCAGTACAGAGAAGCTGGCGGTGGTTTAAAGTGGTGCTTAAGATATTGTTTTGAAAGTGTCTGTTTTTAAAACTGATGACATTCAAAAATCCTTTCGGATGTTTTTTTTTTCTCTCTATTATTATTTTGCTCACAGTTGTCTTTCCTTTGTGGAGGGGAAGTAGGGCAATGCAACACTTTCTCTGAAGAATATCCAGTCCTGTCAGTCAGTTTGCAGCTGTAGGTCAAGGGATTAAGCATCATCTGTCATCTATAGGAAAACAATTGTTCAACAAAAAAGAAGAAGGGAACGAAGAAAAAAAAGATAAAAGGAAAAGGAACTATGGAAAATGGGAAAGGGACAAACATACTGACATACTACATAAAAAATATATACGGTATATTTGGGCAACACGGTTGCTTAATGGTTAGCACTGTCGCCTCACAGCATGAAGATTCAAGTCCCTGGTTCCAGTTGGCATTTCTGTGTGGAGTTTGCATATTTTCCCTGTGTTGGTGTGGGTTTCCTATAAGTGCTCTGGTTTATCCAACATAGGTTCATTCTTTAAACATAGCCCTATATCCATTTCTAGAGATTACAAATATGTAGCCAGAAGAGCGTACGGCTCCACTTCATCTTTAAAACAAATGCTACGGGGCGGCACTTACCAGCAGTCTGCTTACCTCCATGTGGACGACTTTTCCCCTGTTTGCATAAGTCGGAGGATTTGAGCGAAGTTGACTGTGGCAGCAGGGTTCGAGTCCAGCGAAGAACTGTTCTGAGAAAGCAGGACAAAAACAAAAGGCAAAAAATAAAACAAGCAAATAATTCAATTCAATTCAATTCAGCTTTATTTGTATAGCGCTTTTACAAAGTAGATTGTGTCAAAGCAGCTTCACATAAATGGTCATAGTAACTGGAACAGTGTAGTTCAGTTTTTAGTGTTTAAGTTCAGGTCAGTTTAGCTCAGTTCAGTGTGATTTAAAATCATTACTGAGAGTTCAAACACTGAAGAGCAAATTCATCGATGCGTAGCTCTACCAATCCTGAACCGACAGCGGAGAGGGAAAAAAAACTTCACCTGATTGGAGTGAAGAAAAAAAAACCTTTAGAGAATCAGATAACAGGGTGGAAATATCTGAAAATGTTGTAAAAATCAGGTTCCCCCGAAGACTTTTGTTTTTCTGGATTGCTTTTTAAATAGCCCTATTTTACATTAAAAGGGTCATATTTTGGTTTTAAGGGTCTCCAACAACATGCTGATATGCATGCAAGGTCGTATTTTAGACCCATCTCTGGCCACCCTCCTGTTTTTTTATTTATAAAAAATCCTGTAATTTCAACCCCCTGACTCTTCACAGAATGTTAGAGAAAATTACTTTCCCCTCACACTTCCAATAATATCCAGCTGAACAAAGCGTCTTCATGACTTGCTTTAACCGGGATCTGCTAGTGTTTGTGGGCGGGGCCGCAGCTTTCAATTTTCCTGTGTTTGCGCCTGTGCAGCAATAGGGCGGGGCTAATGTTTCTAATCGACGTCACGCCGAAACGGCTAAAGACTCGCTATCAAGACGATTCATTTAAAAGGACTATGAGTCGACTCTTTAATAAATGAATTAATAGTTTTAAACACTGTGTACTTTCAGATTTAAGCATCAGCTGGATATTTGACTTCACACACTACATGGAAGGTAATTTTCATAAATCCATAATAGTGGCTCTTTAAAAGACTGTCGGTTGGGTTAAGGGAACAAAAGGGCAGGTCAATCAGTGCTTTTAAAAAAAACACTATTGGTCGGCTTTAGGGAAGGAGGAGGGTGAGTCGGCCAATCAGTCAGTCAGTCGACAGTGGCCTCTGGTGAATTTACGTGAGAACAGCAGGCGCAAATGGTGCTCGCGAGAGAAATTTGAGTTCTAAAAAAGCGTACACATCGACCTCGGATTCACGAGGACAGCGAAGAAACATAGCTCCTGGGACGTATTTGGTGCTCTCTAGAAATGTATATAGGGGTACGTAATCAGAATGAGCCTGGGTTGGGTTTCCCCCCACAGTCCAAAGACATGCTCTATAGGTGAATTATATAAACCAAATTGGCCGTAGTGTATATGTGTATGTGAGAGTGTAAAGGTGTTTCCCAGCACTGGGTTGCGGCTGGAACAGCATCTGCTATGTAAAACATATGCCCGAATAGTTACGGTTCATTCCGCTTTGGCAAGCCCTTATAAATGAGAGACCAAGCAGAAGAAAAATGAATAAATATTTAGATTTTTAATATTTACATTAAGATTTAAATATTGCCATCATGTGCAAGTGGCGCAGTGGTTAGCATTGTCACCTGGCAGAAAGAAGGTTGCTGGTTCGAGCCTCAGCTGGGTCAGTTATTATTTCTATGAGAAGTTTGCATGTTCTTCCTGTGCTGGCATTGGTTTCCTCCGGGTGCTTCGGTTTCCCCCACAAGTCCAAAGACATAGGTGAATAGGGTAAACTAAATTGTCCTTAGTTTATGAGTGTGAATGAGAGTGTATGGGTGTTTCACAGTGATGGGTTGCAGCTGGAAGGGCATCCGTTGCGTAAATCATATGCTGGAATAGTTGGTGGTTCATTCTGCAGTGGTGACCCCTAATTAATAAAGGCACTAAGCCTAAGAAGAAAATGAATGAATGAATACTGCCATCACATCGAGAGTTACATTAGAATTTGGCATCTTTTATAATCCACTTCCTTTTTTGGAGGAAAGTTAAAGTTTGCATGCATGTTTCATAATAGAATCAACTTTTGCCATTTGAAAATTGACTAGTTTAAGGCAACAGTTGTAAGTGAGGTAAACGAATGGTACAAAGGGACACTTTATACTGTAGCACAGGGGGAAAAACAGACAGGGCAAGTCTGTACAAGTGTAGGAACATTTCATTTCCTAAATGCAGAAAAAAAAAATAAAGAATTTCGGAGATCAATTACTTGATCAGTTTTGC
The DNA here is from genome assembly GCF_052040795.2 of Danio rerio. Lineage (NCBI taxonomy): Eukaryota > Metazoa > Chordata > Actinopteri > Cypriniformes > Danionidae > Danio > Danio rerio. Next base: position 73,937,246 of record NC_141025.1, read on the forward strand.
TTGCACTGTTCTTTCAACATATAATCTTTAAATATCTGCAATGTTTTAAAAGGTATACATAAGCGACCGTAAACTTTGCACGGTTTATGGGAAATCACCACAAAGGAATTCACACCTGGCAGTCTTTTTTTTTTTTGCACCCGCGTGTTTATATATGCTTTGTGTTCTTTGGAGTGAAGTGTGTTTGTAAATGGTATGTTCCCAAAGTCAGTTCTTAATAAAGCCCAGGCAGGACAAGACAAGAGTGAAGGAAGTGAACTGTAGAGCCTGGCCCTGCCCTGAAGGGACGTCTGGAAAACTGCTTCCAGTGAACCAAGATGAAGAAAAACACAGAATCTGTTTTTGTGCTTCAGCGTTTGTGATAAAGGCACTGTGGGGAGCAGAAGTCCGCATCTAAAATACCGGCAGCGCATTTAAATGCAGAGCTCCTGATTGATTCTCCGAGTCTTGATTTGGACAGGTTAATGTGCTCGCTCTTTTTTTGAGGACGGGTTTGCTGGGGTGCTGAAGGTGCTGATGGGAATGTCAGTCTTGTTCATCAGCAGCACTGGTTGCTCGCACTTGACCTTGTTTGCAAAGCTGTATAAAAAATAGAGAGAGACGTGTCTGTTTAGGCAGAGTTGGCATACAGATGGTCAAAACTATTAGCCTTTTTTTCAGATATTTCCCAAATGATGTTTAACAGAGCAAGGAATTTTTTCACAGTATTTCCTATAATATTTTTTCTTCGGTAGAAAGTCTTATTTGTTTTATTTTGGCTAGAATAAAAGCAATGCTTAGCCAGCAATGCGCCTCAACACACCTCCTTTTTTAAACCAGAATGTCTATGGGCGCACATATGAGTGCAAATGCAATTGCTATTTAAACAGCGTGACGCAAAACGTCAAAACGACTCTGAAACTAGCAAACAACAATTGCGTCGCGCCTTGCGCCACATTGCAAGTAGGTAGGTAGTGCTGTCGCCTCACAGCAAGAAGGTCGCTGGTTCGAGCCTCGGCTCAGTTGGCGTTTCTGTGTGGAATTTGCATGTTCTCCATACCTTCGCGTGGGTTTCCTCCGGGTGCTCCGGTTTCCCCCACAGTCCAAAGACATGCGGTACAGGTGAATTGGGTAGGCTAAATTGTCCGTAGTGTATGAGTGTGTGTGTGAATGTGTGTGTGGATGTTTCCCAGAGATGGGTTTCGGCTGGAAGGGCATCCTTGCTGGATAAGTTGCCGGTTCATTCCGCTGTGGCGACCCCGGATTAATAAAGAGACTAAGACAAGAAACATGAATGAATGAAGTCTGATAAACCTGAAAATATATGGCAACAAAATCTAATGCAGAACACAGCTTTTGGCTAAATTTAGGGCTGGTATAATTGTTTCATATGCCCGGAATATTAAAATTTAATAATTAAAAAATATATATTCAAAACTGATAAGTCTGATTAGTATGAGGAGATATAGTACAAATCTTAAATGCAAAAGGCACATTGTGAACAAATTTGGGCCTTGTTGCATGAACAGCATAGGAGGAGATACGTTTGTTTTCGAGAACAGAGTGGTACAACAGTATGTTGGCTTTCTCAAGTCAATATAATAATAACTTGACTTTTAGTCGATCAATTGGAAAAGTGGCAGATGGAAGAATTTTCAAATGAATCATCTGTTGAACTGCATCCCAATCATCACAAATACTGGTTTGGGGTTACATTCAGTATGGGGGCATGCGAGACATCTGCAAAGTGGATGGCAACATCAACAGCCTGAGATCTGAAGACATTTGCCTATTACATTACAAACCACAGGAGACGGCAAATTCTTCAGCAGGATAGTGCTCCTTCTCAAACTTCAGCCTCCACATCAAAGCTCCTGAAAGCAGAGAACATAAGAAAGTAAGTTTATCGAGCAGCAAATCAGCATATTAGTATTATGTCTGTACACCCATGTAGCCACTGATAATAAAATTTTGCCATCATAAGAATAAATGACATTTTTAATATCTTCAAAACACAAAGGAATTCCTCAAAACTGCAGTATTACTTTCCAATATCACTGTTTGAATGTATTTTCATGTAGTTTCCTTGTGTAAACGACATCTAGGAAGAACAGCCTTGAGTTCAGGACCTCAAGCTCAAGTCTTGACAAAGCCAATTAGCGGCTGAAATTGCTGGAGCTCGGTACGAATTCCTAAACAGACAGACTTCAATATCACCTGAGCAGTAAGCAGCGGGAACCAACCTATCCATTGCTCATTTAAAATCATGGCACAGGTGCTTTTTTTTTTCGAGCGCAGAAATCCATTTGTATGTTAATGAGCCCTCAAGGAAGTTGAAGCTTGCCACACATGCACAACCGCACATCCAGCGCACACTAGACCCCAGAAATACCAGGCAGACTCTGTTAGCGTGTCACACACTCACAGATTTTTGTCAACGGTTGGACAGTCGCTGTTAGTCAATAACATGCATTCATTTCCCAGGTAATGGAGCAGATCTTCTATCTTTCGTCCAGACTACAGCAATTGTGCTCTGAAGGAATTCTATTACTTTGTAATGGAGCCTTGAAAATGTCACATGTGAGTTTCTACTTGGTGAAAACATGGTGGTAAAATAATGACAAGATTAATGGTGAATGAAAATAAATTATTGTACATGAATATTTCTTGATGGCAATGAAACTGTATTTTGCATATAATATTATAATATTTGCCTATATTAATCACACAGATTTCCTTAAACGTTAATGACAAAGATGAGAAATGAAGTAGTTAGATTTTTGAAATTGTATTTATTGATTTATTTGTTTTTATTTATAGAATTTATTTATATTTATTTACTTATTCATTTATTTATTTTTTGTAATTCTTTATTTATATTATTTATTTTTGGATTTATTTTATTTTTATCTATCTATTTATTTGTTTTATTGTGTTATTTTTATTTATTTAACTTATTTATTTTTAATTAATTAATTTATTTATTTATATTATTATTTTTTTATCATTTGGTTTTATTTATTTATTTTATATTTATTTACTTTATTCATTTATTTTATGTATGTTTATGTATTTATTTTAGTTGTTTTTTTTATTTAACCTATTAATTAAACTTATTTATTTATTTGTTTATTTATATTTATTTATATTTATTTACTTCTTCATTGAATTTTTTGTATTTATTTTTATTATTTATTTTTATTATTTACTATATTTTTATCTATCTATTTATTCATTTTATTTGTTTGTTTTTATTATTTATTCTTATTTATTTAACTGTATTTATTTTTATTATTTATTTATCTAATGTATTTGTAATTTATTTAGTTTTCTTTATTTTATATTATTTGTTTTTATTTATTTTATTATTTTTATATTTATTTATTTTATTCATTTATTTTATTTATTTTTGTGTATTTTTTATTATTATTTATTTATTTAATTTATTTAGTTACATATATTTATTTATTTATTTATTTTTGTCGTATATAACCGACTGTGACTAAAACTGTCCATTTCCAAGGTCTAGATTTTATCCCATTTTTTTCTAGAACAATTTTACCCAAACTGTGGCTAACCTATTTAATATAAATACCAAAATTAAAGCTATAAGATTTCTTTCACAGAAAAAATACAGTAAATGTGGTTTAAAAAAATTCATTTCACAGAATGTTCAATGCATAAAGGCATATCAATGCATTTATGCAGAAGTTTCTCAGTCATCATGCTTCTTTTTAACGTAATTAATTTCTCATTTTAACATAATTAAATGATTTTACCCAATTAAGTAAAAAATAATATTAAATTACATCAACAATACATTATTTTACACCCCATTCATTTATTTTAAGTGCCAGACCAATCAGAAATACAATAAATGACTTACCTTTTAACATTGTTTTCAGTTTGTCATCAAATTATATATATTTTTCCTTTCAATGTGCCCCTCTGGTACATTAAATCAGTCTCATCAGTTAATCAATCATATAATTAAAATTTTTAATTAAATCAATAAATAATGTTGAAATTAAATGTACTGTATAGAAAATGTGATAATAACAAACATGTATTTGGCACTTGGTCTGTGTTAATTTTGGACAACTATTTATGACTTTGTATAGTGTTCAATAACACACCTGCCACAGCAGAATGAACCGCCAACTATTCCAGCATACTGTATGTTTTAAGCAGCAAATGCCCTTCCAGCTGCAACCCAGCACTGGGAAACACCCATACACACTCATTCTCTCTCTCTCACACACACACACACACACACACACACACACACACACACACACACACACACACACACACACACACTAAGGCATATAGCGCACGTGTTTGGACTGTGGGGGAAACCGGACCACACGGATTAAACCCACACTAACACGGGGAAAACATGCAAACTCTACACAGAAATGCCAACTGGCCCAGCTGGCACTCGAACCAGCAACCTTCTTGCTTGTGAGGCAACAGTGCTAACCACTTTTTTTATGCATTATATAAAGTGTAATTACCATAAAAAGTTTTTTTGTGAAGCATAAGAAATAGTGCACATCATTTAACTCCCCGTTTTCTGCCTTAAAAGTGGGTGCTACAGAACTAAGACTGACCAAACAATGAATTGCACTCAATCCTCCCACAGACATAGTGTACATAAATTTGAATAAATAAATAAATTTGCAAAAATGCATGTGAATATTGATAAATCTGAAAGTCAAAACGGGGGGTCTGCCACTTCTTTGGACAGCTCCATTGAGGTTTATTAAAAACTAAACGCCTCCATCTGTTCCATTTCAGCCTCTCGTTCCTATTTCTTCCCTTCCTTTCTCCCATTATTTGTCAGAAGAGCTGCGTTTGGGTCTGAAATCCAGCAAACGCATGCTTGGTTTGGATTGCAGCTCCATCAGACAATGCTATTTTTGTTCTGTCAGACTCATAGTGAAGGGTAGGTGGTCCTTCAGGCTAACCGTTACAGGCCAGTGCACAAAATCTGGCTCTTTACCTACTAGCTTCATATGGATTTAAAGCCAAGTATGATTGGGTCACTAAAGCGTTACAGTTAGCAGATGTGTTCAATAGTCTGTCTAATACACTAACAATTATTAGTTTCAGTGTTTTTCACAATGTTAAATGATTACTGGTTTCCAACATTTTTCAAAATAACTTCTTTTGTGCTTATTATAGTTGCAGATGTGTTCAATAGTTTGTCTAATACACTAATAATGATTAGTTTCAGTGTTTTTCATAATGTTAAAGGGACAGTTCACTAAAAAATGAAAATGTACTCACTATTAGCCTACTCTCAAGTGGTTCTAAACCATTACTTGTTGTTGTTGTTGTTGAACAAAAAATAAGGTATTTTGAAGAATGTAAGAAACCAGTAACCATTGACTGCTACTGGTTACTGGTTACTGGTTTCCAACATTTTTTAAAATAACTTCTTTTGTGCTCATTATAGTTGCAGAGGTGTTCAATAGTGTGCCTAATACACTAATAATTATTAGTTCAATAGTTTTTCATGATGAAGGGATAGTTCACTAAAAATGAACAATTACTCACTATTGACTTACTCTCAAGGTACAAACCCTTATTTTTTGTTGTTGTAGAACAAAAAAGAAGATATCTTGAGGAATGTTGGAAACCAGTAACCATTAACTGTTACTGGTTTCCAACATCTTTGCAAAATAACTTCTTTTGTGCTCATTATAGTTGCAGATGTGAATATGCAAACTCCATATAAAAATCCCAGTGGACCCAGCCGAGGCTCGAACCAGGGACCTTTAAGCTGCAACGCAATCGTGCTACCCTCTGCGCCCCTGTGACGCCCCTAAAAATATCATATATATTTTTTAAAAATACTTAATGGAAACGCATACATTTTGAAAATACAAATTAAAAAACTCTCGAGCATCTAAAATCCTCCACGTGATAATTCCATTTCATATTCTGAGGTAGAAAGACGAAGATATTGTTTAAAAGGGCTAATCATATTGACCTTAAAATGGTTAAAAAAAATGAAACTGCTTTTATTCATTTATTATTAATATTATTGGAAATACTGTGAAAAATTGCTTGCTCTCTCTTGCATTCTCTTTGACTCATTGAATGAAATCGGTGCTATATACATACATACATACATATATATATATATATATATATATATATATATATATATATATATATATATATATATATATATATATATATATATATATATATATATATATATATATGTATGTATGTATGTATGTATGTGTGTGTGTGTGTGTGTGTGTATATATATATAAATATATAAATATAAATATATATATATATATATATATATATATATATATATATATATATATATATATATATATATATATATATATATATATAATATATATATATATATAAATATATATATATATATATATATATATATATATATATATATATATATATATATATATATATATATATATATATATATTAAGTATATTAAGTTAAATTCATATTTTTGGATGTAAACACAGCTATAAATATTGCTTGAGACAATACACAATTTTTAGTGTTTTTAAAATGTAAAAAAAAAAATTAGTAGAGATTTTTTTCTAAATGCCCTAAAAGTGTTATCAACTCACAAAAACAAAGAAAAAAAACACACTTCATATTCTCAGCAGTTGAGCATCTTTCACAATAATGCGCGCATTGCACTGCAGGCTTTTGGCCTCATAAATATTAATCATGTTGTCTGCGTTCACTCAAAGTGATCTGCCGAAATTAAAACGCAGATGGTGAAAGGTGAGCACTAGCCAGTGCGAATACTGTTTCCCATTAGATTCACCCTGCTGTGAAACCAGAGCGACCTGCGGGCAAAGGCTGTTTCCAGGTCTCACTGTTTCCAATGCAGAGCTGCTGGATGTCTGACAGTTAACTATAATATCGCTCACTTTTAAGGAGGAAAATCACACTTTAGCTGGGAGTGTGTGTGTGTATAAATGTGTGCGTAATAGACACACAGTATTTTGTTGTAAAACTATTTGCTAGGCAAGATACACAGACTGAGTGCATCTTTTTCATGGAGCCTGTGAGTAAACATGTATTAATTTAAAATACGTATTTATTAAACAATTGGAATTTTATTTATTGGCACAGTTGGCATTTCTGTGTGGAGTTTGCATGTTCTGCCTGTGTTGGCGTGGGTTTCCTCTGTGTGCTCCGGTTTCCCCCCACAGTTCATGCGCTATAGATGAATTGAATAAACTAAATTGGCCGTAGTTTATGAGTGTGTTTGTGAATGTGAGAGTGAATGGGTGTTTCCCAGTAATGGGTTGCAGCTGGAAGGGTATCTGCTGTGTAAAACATATGCTGGATAAGTTGGTGATTCATTCCACTGTGGCGACCCCTGATGAATAAAGGGACTAAGCTGAAGGAAAAGGAACGAATGAATGAATTGATTAAAAGTGCATTTAAAGGGGACCTATTATGGGCCTTTTTACAAAATGTACAACAAGTCTTGGATGTTCCTAGAGAGTGTTTGTAAAGTTTCGGCGAAAAAAGTACCACACAAACAAATTTTAGAACTTCTTGAAACTGCCCGTTTTAGGCTTTGATCCATAATTGTGAGTCTGTCGCTTTAAATTCAAATGAGATTGTGTGCTCCCCCCACATTTCAAAAGTTAGTCCTGTTAGACACTGACATTGGGCTTGATTTTAGTGATCTAGGCGCAAAGTCTAAAGCACATGGAGTAAAAGCATTAAAGGCATGTCTGAATCAACTTTTGATATTTTAAGGATTGAAAAATATGGTTTGCACTGCAGCAAAAACTTGCAAGTGAAAAAACGCTTCACTAGAGAATGTAAGATGTAACGGTTAATGTAAAATGACTTACTTGATCCTTTTAGGTTCCACAGTTACCAATACTTATATTGTTTATATACACTCTCCGGCCACTTTATTAGGTACACCTTTCCAACTGCTCGTTAACGCAAATTTCTAATCAGCCAATCACATGGCAGCAACTTAATGCATTTAGGCATGTAGACATGGTCTGCTGCAGTTCAAACCGAGCATCAGAATGGAAAAGAAAGGTGATTTAAGTGACTTTGAACGTGGCATGGCAGTTGGTGCCAAACGGGCTGGTCTGAGTATTTCAGAAACTGCTGATCTAATGGGATTTTCACGAACAACCATCTCTAGGGTTTACAGAGAATAGTCTGAAAAAGAGAAAATACCAGTGAGCGGCAGTTTTGTGGGCGCAAATGCCTTGTTGATGCCAGAGGTCAGAGGAGAATGGTTCGAGCTGATAGAAAGGCAACAGTAACTTGTATTGTTGCTGACCATGACCATCCTTTTATGACCACAATGTGCCCATCTTCTGATGGCTACTTTCAGCAGGACAACACACCATGTCATAAAGCGCAAATCCTCTCAGACTGGTGTCTTGAACATGACAATGAGTTCACTGTACTCAAATGGCCTCCACTGTCACCAGATCATAATCCAATATAGCATCTTTGGGATGTGGTGGAACAGGAGATTCACATCATGGATGTGCAGCTAACAAATCGGCAGCAACTGCAAGGTGCTATCATGTCAATATGGGACAAAATCTCAGGAATATTTCCAGTACCTTGTTGAATTTATGTCATGAAGGATTAAGGCAATTCTTAAGGCAAAAGTAGGTCCAAGCCGATAATTGTAAGGTGTACTTAATAAAGTGGCAGGTGAGTTTTCTATTTCTTTATCTATTTATCATCTCAAGCTACTAAAATGTCAATGAAAGTCACTTTGTTAAACTGTAGAGTTGAATTTTCAACATCAAAAGTCAACAGAGCAGAGATCAACATCCTATAATGCAATTCACAACAGTAAATAAACTGAAAACACTTGTAAAACACAGAATACAGACACTGTTAATTAACAGTTTTTTTGTGTGTAGTATAGGACCTAAAAAATTAAATAAATCAAAGAATAACTGTGTAGCTAAGACGATTTAGAGATAAAGAGCTATATATTATACAAACATTTTAGGAGCTGCACAACCTAACAAGCCTTGGGAAGATGAATTTAATCTTAATGCACACAAGTGAAGGCATTTCCTATTCATATTCATGCGGACGCGCACATGTCATAGTCTGTGCCAATCACCGGGATGCATTTTACGGTCCATCAAAGCAGAGTGATTCATCTTCATTAGCTGTAAACGGCAAAACACTTCCACTAACACACTTTACTTTCGTTTTTCACTCAGAAGTCATTGTAAAGGAGAATACATACACCAAATGAAAGAAACAGATAAACAAAACCAAAAGTATTATTGTAAAGGAGAAACAAAACACACATAAATTAAAGAAACAGTTAAAGTAAACACATGCAAATATTTTATTATAAAGGAGAAACAAATATATGGTTTTAGAATGACAAGAAGCTGAGAAGAGCGGCCTCTACCTTATAATTTGGTCCCAGTGGAGCTCGGCCCGTCTTGACTTTCTTAAAGACAGCTGGATCCTCATCTGTATTGTAGTCCTGATGAAAATTTAACAGGGAATTATTCTGAAATTTATATGTGAAGAAAACCAGACATAAGTCTCTGTGAAATTTATACAAGAGGCAATTGAGGCCTAATGATCAGTGAGTTGTACCCCAAAGGTTGCAGGTTTGATTCCCAGTCCCGGCAGTGAATGAACTGCACTCTCTCCACCTTCGATACCCAGATGAAGTGCCCTTGAGCAAAGCACTGAAGCCCTAATTGCTCCCCGGGTGCTGGAAGTAATAGCTGCACACTGCTCTGGGTGTTTGCTCACAGTGTGCTCACTCTTTATTCAAAATGTGTGTGTGCACATGGGTTAAAAGCAGAGGACCAATTTCGAGTATGGGTAAACCATACTTTACAAGGCTCACTTTCACATCATCCGAATGCTGAATAAATAAGCTTTCCAATAATTTATGGTTTGTTGGGATAGGCCGCCCGAAATACAACTATTTGAAAATTTTAGGGTTCAAAAACTGCACATTAATAATCAATATTTATCTTTGATTTTCACTGATATTTACAGAATAGGAAATGTACAATATATATGCATGAAACATGGTCTTTACTTAACTCTTATGTTCTGTTGGGGACCTTTTCATCCACCCTGGGATGATTTCAAGTTCTAATTTGCAACTTTTTCTGTGTTTCAGCTAGCAGAATAACTTTTAGTGACAAATCTTTTTGACACATTTTTTTTTAACTCAATACACTCTGGACAAATTTACAACCATTTTGCTAGGTTCGAGATAAAAACATCCACTAGATTTTTTTTTTCTTCTTTTTTTTTTTGCATAAATCTGTTACAGTTTTTCTCAGTCGCTTTGGTGCGTTTCTCACAACACTAGTGCATTTCTGCACAACAGTTAATGCATTTCTCAAAACAAAAGCTTTCACACCTCTACTTTGAAAAATGTCAGAACAGTGGGCGTGTCCAGCTCTGTTTAGGGGGGAGTGTTGGAGGAAGAGGGATAGTGTGGGAGTGTCTATTTGGGCGCGCTTAGTTTCAGAGTCAAAATGAAACTGATTTGGTGAAATATCACACACAAAATGACGTATTTTCAATATAAAAAATAATTGTGGACTGGATTTTTTTTAACCTTTTATCAAAGTCTTGAACATGTGAAACAACATTGGCTTTGATGCATGTTTTTGATTAATTTTCATTATTTTCTCCCTAATTTAATGTTGATGGCTGTTTTTGCTCCATCGACTTCCATTATAATCATTCATTTATTCATTTTTGACCTTCTTGCTGTGAGGAAACAGCACTATCTACTGCGCCACCGCGTTGCCCCTCCATTATAACACATTCTTTTATTTATAAAACAATGACACCATATAATCATGCAGTTTTGATTGTTAGTAGTTTTCCCTCTTGGATAGAGGTAAAGTTTGTCATTTTTACTGTTGATCATCAGTTGGCACCATTAAACCTTTAGGTAGGCCTGTGCAAACGTTTAGTTTCTTTATTTAATACGGAGTATAACAGCAAATTAAAGTGTGTGTATGTGTGTTCGTGAGTGTATGCTTTGCGCACTTACCTTGTGTTTGAGAAAGTCAAAATATGCATCTCAGCTCTCAGAACTACATGGAGTAAACAAAAACAAAGACTGTGTATTTCTGCACCATCAAATGTGCTCATAATGGAAGTCAATGGGGCAAAAACAGCCACCAACAGTAAATTATGGAGAAAAAATGAAAATCTAACAAAGCATCAAAGACAATGTTGTTGTTAATCACTCACATGTTCAAGACTGCGATAAAAGGTAAAGAAAATCCAGTTCACAATTACATTTTAGACGTCATTTTGAGTGTTTTTTTCACTAAATCAGTGACATCATGTATGAATTTGGCATTTAAAGAGTTTCAAGAGTTCACACTTAGCTGATGATCTATCAAAGCTTGTTTGGCATGCTGTCCCGGGGGAGAGCCCCGAGCTCAAGGGATCCTCGAGCCCGGGGCTTCCCACCGTTCGCAGAGCTTGAGGGGAGCCTGAGCTCGGTGGATCTCAGAACTCCCCGACTGCGATAGCTAAGGGAACACCTGAGAAGGGGGCTAAAGCATGCTTGATTTTTTAAGCATGATGTATATCTTTAGACGTTGGGAGAAAACCGGAAAGCCCGGGGAAAACCCACATGGACATGGGGAGAACATACAAACTCCTCACAAAAACACCCACCGGCTAAGCGAAACTAGGCCGGTGGTGTTCTTGCTGTGAGGCTCTCAGTGCTAACCACTGGGCCACCGTGCCGCCCGATTAAGGTCAAGGAGGAGAATTGGGGAGGAAGGGGGGTTTCTTCCAAACGAAGATAAGGTGGACTGAAAACTGTGGTTCTTTATAGTAGCTTAGGGCTCATATGATTGGAAGATAATGATTAGCAAATACGAGACTGGCTGTGATAAATCATAAGCACGTGATCCTCTCGAAATTAGTTTATAAACAAACTTCACTAAAATCCAGTAATTTTCTAAACAATTTAGTAGTTTTGATCAGGAGTGAGGTTGATTAACAGATTTATGCAAAAAAAAATATTGAAAAAAATATTAATCTGATGCATTTTACAGGAGTTTAATTCAGAGGATGTTTTCATCCCGAACATAAAACGATGGCAAATTTAAACAGCGCACAAGAGTTAATATTATGATTTAAAAGAGTTTACCAATACAGCGTATTTTTGTCTGTTGCCAAAATATATACCTGCATATAATATGTACAGTTTATCTTTGCAGCACAGTGGCTCAGTGGTTAGCCCTTCACAGCAAAAAGATTGCGGTTTCGAGCCCCAGCTGGGTCAGTTGGCATTGCTGTGTCAAGTTTGCATGTTCTTCCCATGATGGCCTGGGTTTCTCCCACAGTCCAAAGACATGCATTATAGGTGAATTAATTAACTAAATAGGCCGCAGTGTTCGTGTGAATGAGCGTGTATGGATATTTCTAGGTACTGGATTGCAGCTGGAAGGGCATCCGCTGTGTAAAATATATGCTGAATAAGTTGGTGGTTCATTTCACTGTGGTGACCCTTGATGAATAAAGGGACAAAGCTGAATAAAAGAAAAAAAAAATCTGATTAAAAGTACATGTACACCTCTCAAATAAGTCTAAAAAGTGAGAGTATATAAGTTTTAGAGAGCGGTTATAGACCAAATTATAAATTGAAACCCTTAATTAGCATATTCATTAGCGAACGCAAGCTTGAGTCAGGCTCGCCCATATAGACTTATGAGGTTATGTCTGATACAGCCCGAGCCATTAAAAATGATTCAAGGACAGTGCGATGCATTTGCGGTAAGGATAGGTTAAGAAAAGACAGGGAACAGGACAAAAAAACAGACTTAATAAACCTGAGAGGCTAGAACCAGGGAGAGATAGCGAGAAAAACAGCTGCTGGTGAAATAAATGGACGAAAAGCATTTAATTTTAACTGGACCTCCAGGGCCTCACAAATTGTAAATAAATCATGATACGCCTCGGGCAAAATAACAACTTCTCAGTTTCTGTACAGTTAGTGAGGCAAACAAGCATTGAGAACTCGAAAGCGCACAAACACACACACAGAGACACACACCACTGTCACACTGAGAACAAACCAAGCTATTTAATACCAAGTGTGCTGTCTAGAGGCCGACGCATGATGATACGGTAACAATGCTTGCTGTAAATTCATGTAAAGCAGAGGTTTGTTTGTGTGCCAGGCTACATAAGCCCTTAATTACTCCAACCCAACTCCCGGTTCTCAGCACAATGCCTGCAGCCATGCCCGAGGCCAGAGCCTGATAGGGCCCAAAGACACGGACAGGCAGCACACTGGAGAAAACTGCTTCATTAGAGCATAATCCCTCTTTCCCCTCACACAAACACTCTTAACTAGCTAATCAATGGCGGAGAGAGGAGCATTACATTATTAAACTGCTTTTCCACTCTCTCGCCTTACACCCATTCTGGAAAAGCAAAGACCTCATTAAATTGGTTTCGCTTTCACGTATATCGCCGTAATTTGACTTATTAGGGTGTTTAAAAGCCAAATGTAATGAAATAAATGGCAAAGTTTGTTTATTGTTATCAATATTATTAGGTTGAATTATTATACAGGGATACAAAATGTTTAGGGATTAGAAAAAGGTGACAGATGTGAAAGCCTTGAGTTTTATATATTTTTTCATTCGTTAATTCTTTATAGAACCTAAAGGAACTGTTGAAGTAAACTAAAATACTATTGTAAATGAGAAAAAAAAATAGACACAAATTAAAGAAACAAACCAAATTGAAGCAAACAAAACCAAAATGTATTTATTTTTGTTAAATGCATTTATTTAACTTTATTAAATTAATTTATTTTGTTAAATTGATTGATTTGTTTATTTTGTTAAATTTATTTATTTATTTACATTTATTTATTTATATTTGTTAAATACATTTATTTATTTATTTTGTTAAAATTATTTATATATTTTTGTTAAATGTATTTATTTATTCTTGTTAAAATGTATTTATTTTGGTAAATGTATTTATTTATTTTGGTAAATTTATTTGTTGTTAATATTATTTATGTGTTTATTTTTGCAAAATCAATTTATTTTCGTAAAATTTCTTTATTTATTTTTGTTAAATTTGCTTTGTTAAATTTATTTACTTATTTATTTATATTTGTTACATTTATTTACTTATTTTATTAACTGCATTTATTTATTTTATTAAATGTATTTATTTGTTTTTGTTAAATTTATTAATTTTTGTTAAGTATATTTATTTATTTATTTTTGTTAAATTTATTTATTTTTGTTAAATTTATTTATTTACTCTTGTTAAATGAATTAATATATTTTGTTAAATTTATTTATTTGTTTACGTTTTTAAAATATATTTATTTTGTTAAATCTGTTTTGTTAAATTTATTTATTTATGTTTGTTAAATTTATTTATTTATGGTATATCTATTTTACTAACTGTATTTATTTATTTTATTAAATGTATTTATTTGTTTTTATTAAATTTATTTATTTTGTTACATTTATTTTTGGTGAATTTATTATTTGGTCAATCCCATCGAAACACACAAAAGACTTGCAGAGAAATGGATTGTGTTGTTTGTATCATGAATGCAAACAGTTGCAAAACAGTCCTTTCAAATTAGTCCCTTTATTTATCAGGGGTCACCACAGCAGAATGAACCACCAACTTGTCCAGATATGTTTTACGCAGCAGATGCCCTTCCAACAGGACCCAATCACTGGGAAACACCTATACATTCTCATTCACACACATACTCTACAGACAATTTAGCTTATTCAAATCACCTATAGCGCATGTCTTTGGACTTGAGGAGGAAGCCGGAGCACGCGGAGGAAACCCACACCAACACAGGGAGAACATGCAAACTCCACACAGAAATGCCAACTGACCCAGCCGAGGCTCGAACCAGTGATCTTCTTGCTATTAGCGACAGTGCTTGCCACCGCGCTGCCCCTAATGTAAACATAAACAACGTTAAGAAATGCTATCCTTGTTTTTTTTCAAGCCCTTGGTGATGTGGTTTTCATTTCAGTCTTTTTGTGCACAGTAATCAGATATTATTATCAGATTTGTTTTTTTTTAAGATTCAGTAGAAGCTTTTTGCTGCTGTCTTTTTACACTCCTATCTACCAGATACAAAAGCAGCATGTACTCACTCATTACTGAATCTTAACTGATGCAATCTGCTGAATAATGTGTGCATAAATAATACATTTCAAGAGACAGGACAGAGGTGTATTCCTGTAACAGGAAAAAAAAGCTATATATATAAATATATAAAGCAGTGATGGATCAAGGATGCATCCAAGCACTACAGTACCACCCAGTGGTTTGAAAAACACAATGCAAAGTTTGACACATGCATCTAACCTCTGGAATTAATCAATAAATACAATAACACAATAACAATTACATGCATATGCTTTGCACTGTATTGGATTGTTATGCAAAGAAGGCATTAAATCATATACAGTTGAAGTCAGAATTATTAGCCCCCTTTTGATTTTATTTTATTTTTTTAAATATTTCCCAAATTATTTTTAACATAGCAAGGAAATTTTCACAGTATGTCTGATATTATTTTTTCTTCTGGAGAAAGTCTTATTTGTTTTACTTCGGCTAGAATAAAAGCAGTTATTAATTTTTTTTAAAAACATTTTTTGGGACAAAATTATTAGCCCCATTTATTCTTTCTTTCGTTAATCTACAGAACAAACCATCGTTATACAATAACTTGCCTAATTACCCTAACCTGCCTAGTTAACCTTATTAACCTAGTTAAGCCTTTAAATGTCACTTTAAGCTGTATAGAAGTGTCTTGAAAAAATATCAAGTAAAATATTATTTATTGTCATAATGTCAAAGATAAAATAAATCCGTTATTAGAAATAAGCTTTTAAAACTATTATGCTTAGAAATGTGATGAAACAATCTTCCCTCCATTAAACAGAAATCGGTGAAAAAAATAAACAGTGGTGCTAATATTTCAGGGGGGCTAATAATTCTGACTTCAACTGTACATCAGCTATAATCTGGTCCCAATTTTGCAGGGCTTAAATTCAGTAATTTTCCTTCGGATTAGTCCCTGACTGGTAGAGACCATCGGAATGAACCACATTGGGGTTAGTTTTTTTTTTTGCAGTGGATGCCCTTCCAGCCCCAACCCAGTACTAGGAAACATCCATACACACTCATTCATTCACACACACACTCATACACTACTGCCACTTTAGCTTACACAATTCACCTATAGTGTCTTTGGACTGTAAGGAAAGCTGGAGCACCCGGAGGAAACCCACGCCAACATGGGCAGAACATGCAAACTCCACACAAAAATTACTCGAACCAGCGACCTTCTTGCTATGAGGTGACAGTGCTACCCACTGCACCACCCCAGCAACATATTTGTCTTAGTTAAAAAATGTAAAATTTCAATGCGATGTAATTTGCTTTGAATAAAGCGATCTGTCAAATGCGTAAACGTAAACAATATAGTGCAGATCCCCTAGTTTTTCACGATTCTGCGATCGTTAAATCCACCGCAAAATCATCAAAAAGTCGCAAACTTTTGCGATCCTGCAAAATCCTTAAACACAAATTAATCTGCAATTTTTTTAATAATCTCAAAAAAAAAAAAGTCCAAATCCAAACCATACAATCAAATTAGATTTGTTTCAGTTTGCAATTAATTGTTTTACATGATGTCGCATGCACAGCGCATGTGATGTATTCGAGTGTCTCTCGAAAAATTACATCTCACCTGCGCCCCTCACAATCCATGGAGAGGGAACTGTGTTGCAGTCTGTGCTGTAGGCAGATGCGGGTTTATATATTTATGTAATTATTAATTAATCGCAAAATTCTCTGCAATGTTCTGGGAATTACAACCACAAAATCAGTGATTTTTATCACAAAAAAAAAATCGTGAAAAACTACAGCGTCTGATATTGAAAGTACCATATGTGTTAGACTTGTTAATAAGTATAAATAAGTACAATTGAACACGAATATATGGGCACACATGAAATCTGTGCAGATTTTTAGCCCATCATTAAATCTATTTATTTACTTGTGTAAATGTGTCAATTTAAATTTATTCAGTTTTTAAATTAATATTTTCGACTAATATGAAAATGTGGGCGTCACGTTGGCGCAGTGAGTAGCACAATCGCCTGACAGCAAGAAGGTCGCTAGTTCAAGCATCGGCTGGGTAGGCTAAATTGTCCGTAGTTTATGAGTGTGAATGAGTTTGTAATGATGTTTTCCCACTGATGGGTTTCAGCTGGAAGGGCATCGGCTGCATAAAACATATGCTGGATAAGCTGGCGGTTCATTCCGCTGTGGTGAGCCCAGATTAATAAAGAGATTAAGCCGAAAAGAAAATGAATGAATATGTTCATATGATTTATTTACAATACAGTTTGTAAAGTTAAATCTTCTGTCTTTTAGTAGATCTATTATACGCGAGACTTGCTTTCTTTGTTGATCTAATTGGATTTGCATCGTAAACAATAAATAAAAGTTTTTTTTAATTTTATATATTAAGTTTTCAGTTATGGGCAGCACCGTAGGTCAGTGGTTAGCAGTCACTTCACAGCAAGAAGGCGCTGGTTTGAGCCTCGGCTAAGTCAGTTGGCATTTCTGTGTGGAGTTTGCATGTTACCCCGTGTCCACATGGGTTTCCACCAGGTGTTCCGGTTTCCCCAACAGACCAAAAACATCCGCTATAGAGGAACTGGATTAACTAAATTGGCTGTTGTGTATGTGTGGATGAGTGTGTATGGATGCTTCCCAGTACAGAGTTGCAGCTGAAAGGACAATATGTGTAAAACATATCCTGGATAAGTTGGCGGTTAATTGCACTGTGGCAACCCTAGAAAAATAAAGGGACCGAACTGAAGGAAAATAGATGAAAGAATTGAGTTTTTAGTTACAATACTCCCAAAATCATCCCGCATAAATTCTGTCTGGCCCCTACAAGTACATACCTCTGAACATGTCTCAGTGACAGATTTGTGTGAAGATCTACCAGATGACTCAGATAGACAGTTTCTCCTCAACAGACTGATGTTATCATGCTGGATTCCCTGCGAGCACATTTCACTGCAGACTTCCATATTTCATCATCTAGAGAACAGGCTTTGTAATATTAGGAAGAATATAAAATGTATTCACTCAGACTGCTTTTTCAGGAAATCACAACTGGGTTTGCCTTTTAATTCCAGATTTTCAGCCCCCATTTACTATTTCTTTATTTAATCAGTTAAAAAAAAGTATCAAAACACTGTGGTGCATCATATCATTAGGATCAGAAACATACTTTACTGTGATGCTGATGATATTTAAAGGAGTATGTTCACTCAAAATTGAAAATGATGATATTAATTACTCACCCTCATGTCGTTCCAATGCCTGTCACGCTCATTCTGATGTATACTTCAGACGCACATGTGCCTTGTTTCAATAAAGTACATATATTTCTCATAGAATCACGTGCAAAGATATATACATCAGTTTAGTGCTAGTAAACATGCACTAAAAGGGGGGAGGGGGGAAGTATGGACAATTCTAAGTTAAATTAGGGGGCCACCAGAGACATTATCAAGGGCCCGTGACATCCACTTTCCACCACAACCCCTCTGCCATTTTTCAGATTCATCCGCGATTCATCCCGGTTGTTTACATGCACGCAGAAATGCGTCAACATGCAAGTCGACAAAACTATAGTGTATATAATATGAGGATGATGATACTTTGACTAAGCATGGCTATGAAGCAGAAACGAGGAATAATGAGTCAGGGAGGTATCTAAGACATCATTATTATAACTCTCGGCCATGAGTCAGGTCTAAGACAACAGATCATTTTATAAAACATATATTTTTTTGTATTCTATAGAGGTGTCATAATATTCATGCAAAAGTACATGTTTTTAATGTATGCAAGTGCCATAAAGGTGTCAAAGCTTAAAATTGTACCTCAAAATCAATCAGCAGCAATTAACACTTATGCTGTGATGTTAATCTATCATAACAAACCCAGGGGTTGCAAATAAAATATTATAATTGACAAAATATGATAATTCTAATTAGGGCTGCACGATTCTGGCAAAAATGTGAATTACAATTATTTATTTTTTTGCTTAACAGACTTAAATGTCCTGTTTGTTAATTCACCGTAAAATGATGACATCAGAATATAACTATTCATAATTCTGAAGTTGATTTATTATGTTCAAGACATGTGCTTGTCATGTGTCATTGACAACATTATTGGACCATTATATTTCCATTGAATATAGGCTATGGTTGTTATACTGACACAGTAAACATTTATTTTCATGCACAACACTATGTTAACTTTGAAAAAAAAACATATAAAATGCTTGTAATCATTACTCTCAAATGCAATATTATCATGTAAATGATGTGCGCACAGCTTTCACTTTTACTTCCGAGTGCGGCTCATGGCTGCTGTCACTGTGAGAGAAAAACACAAACATGCAAATCAAACCTCCTGCACGACCCTCAAACGATCGCTCTGTGCAACAACCTGAAGGTTATTTACAACGTTATTACCTGTTATTCACAGCCAATGCAGGTTGTGTTAACTAAAGTAGGCGTCATTCGTGTGCACGTGCGCGTTCTCGGAAGCAAATAAACAGTGCGTCAGCTCACGTGAGATTTCGTGACCGTGAGTACATCACTATATTAAGACAGAAATGACATTTTGGGTGAATTATACCTAATAAATACACTATGTGACACTTTTAACACCATTTGAAGGTGTTCATGTACCTTTGAAGACTTGGGGCGCCTTTTCTTCTCTCCTGACCTTGAAAATATAATTGGCTGAATTGTAGAAAAGCTGAATTAGGATTGTGTGTAGGGTCGAATTGAGATTGTGATCTTTTCTTGATTAATCGCGCAGCCCTAATTCTAATAGTTGATCAAATATGAGATTTTTTGGCAATTACCAAACGACCCCCCCCCACTCACTGTCTCACGACCCCCAATTTGAGAACCATAGCATTAAGGCAGATTAAATTGACCATTTGTATTTTTATTTAACCTAAAACAGAAGCTGTGGAGAGTGTTTGCTGGTTAACATTCGTTACAAAAAAACTAAACAAAAAGATGAGGAATCCAAAAACCCATGGAAAAAATACAATGTAGAAAAGACATTTACTTTAAATGTAGTAAATTATGTACAGACACAATGACAATTTAAAGTCCATTCACATAATCCGCTAAACACGACAACAAAGCAGCATTATCTTATTCATTTTAATGTGTACGGTATGTCTGCTGACTTCTGACAACACAACTGACAAAGTTGCAGCGAGGTTGAACAAAAGAAAGGGGGTAAACATTTGTGCAATTCAACAATTTTTTCTTCTGTCAGGAAGATGGAAGTTCAACAGTCAGCACAAGCAGCTGTTAAAAATACGCTGTTTATATCAAAGGCTGCTTGTTTGTGAGAACTGACTCGAGTGGTTATGATATGGTTAAAAACGTGTTTCCAGCAGGTTTTTTTGGGGCTGGAAAAACATGTACGATTACAAAAGTAACTGAAGTGTGTAGCTTTGATTTAATATCAAGTCTCAAAATCGACATACGCTCACTTCTTGTTCTTGAGTCAGTACAGTATCGCACATAGAGGGACACATTAGCGTCCAGTCCTCATTGATCTCCGCTTCAGCAGCTCTCCTTGGAAAACGAATATGATTCACAAATGGTGGGAAACAACATGTAAATGCTGTTGTGGTTGTGTTTTTATGGCACTGACCATACATTTTCGTATTTAGGAAGATCTTTTGACAAGATTGACATGAATTTGACCCTAAAGTTTACCACTTGCCCCTCTTGCTCCAGTCTTTAGGAGTGAAATGCAAACACTTGGAGTCGATTCGGAGGTGCCGCTTATGCATGGCCCGCTCATGGCCTTCCACTATGTCCTCTGATAGAGTGAGAATATACTGACCCTGCGGGAAGTTCAACAAAGCAGACTCAGTGCTACAATCAGAGCTGTAGAGAAAAATCATTCCACAAACTGATAGAGATTTTCAAATTGTATCATTACTATTCCCTCTTGAATCAATTCTGCACTCTAGGCTAGTTTTTAACGACAGATGGTGCTCTAGGCTAGTTTTTAACTACAGATGGTGCTCTAGATGGCGCTCTAGGCTAACTTTTATTGACAGATGGTGCTCTAGATGGCACTCTAGGCTAGCTTTTAATGACAAATGGTGCTCTAGATGGCGCTCTAGGCTAACTTTTAATGACAGATGGTGCTCTAGATGTTACTTTAGGCAAGCTTTTAATGATAGATGGTGCTCTAGATGGCACTCTAGGCTAGCTTTGCTTGACAGATGTTGCTCTGTATGGCGCGCTAGGCTAGATTTTAATGACAGATGGTGCTCTAGGCTAGCTTTTAATGACAGATGGTGCTCTAGGCTAGTTTTTAACTACAGATGGTGCTCTAGATGGTGCTTCGGGCTAGCTTTTAACAGCAGATGGCTCTCTATGCTAGTTTTTAACAACAGATAGTGCTCTAGATGGCACTCTATGCTAGCTTTTAATGACAGCTCTAGATGGCACTCTAAGCTAGATATAACAGCAGAAGTCGCTCTACGCTAGTTTTTAATTACAGATAGTGCTCAAAATGGCGCTCTAGGCCAGCTTTTAACAGCAGATAGTGCTACTGGCTGGATTTTAACAACAGATAGGGCTCTAGATGGAGCTCTGGGCTAGTTTTTAACAGCAGATGGCACTCTAAGGTAGTTTTAAACTACAGGTAGAGCTCTAGATGGCGCTCTAGGCTAGTTTTTAATGACAGACGGTGCTCTAGATGGCACTCTAAGTTAGTCTTTAACAGCAAATGGCGCTCTCGGCTAGTTTTTAACAGCAGATTGTATTCTAGGCTAGTTTTTAACAGCTGATGGCCCTCTAGGCTAGTTTTTAATGCTCTAGGCTACACATGGCATTCTAGGCTAGTTTTTAACAGCAGCTGGCCATCTAGGCTATTTTTTTTCTCAAAGTGCATTAATGTTAGCAAGCACAGAGTAGGATATAATAATGATTTAGCGCTATCTGCTGTTAAAAACAGAACTGTTCAGAATTGATAAACAAGAGAATAGCAATACATTTTGAAAATCTCAGAATCTATGCTGAATTGATTTCTCGAACAGAGAACATCCTGAGTGATCACTCACCTTATAATAATTGATGAGATTGAGGTATTGAAGAGTCGATATAACATCTTCCTTCTTGACGCTGGTGATCTCACTGATTTCACTAAGATTGTCAAAATTGCCATGAGATTAAAGACAAAATCAACTAACTCTAAAAACTCGTATCATTAAAAGGTTCATTAATAAATTAAAAAAATTAAATGGAGATGTTTGGGTCTTATTTAATAATTTAATAATGTACTTGTGTTTTATCCTCATTTGGAAGTTACTTGGATAAAAGCATCAGCACTGATTTATTTTATCTTTGCCATGAGGACAGTACATTGACCTTACAATGACTTTCAAAAAAAAAAAAAAATGAAAACTGCTTTTATTCTAGCCTAAATAAAGTGAATAAGACTTTCTCCAGGATAAAAAATATTATAGGAAATACTGTGAAACATTTCTTGTTAAACATAATTTGGAAAATATTTGAAGAAAGAAAGAAAAAAAACACACTTACACACTTACTGAAAACACACAATACTATGTGTCGACTATGTTTTGCATTTTTATAAAAATAATGTCAAAGCAAAATATAATGGTAAAAAATACTTATCAAAATAACATAATAATAAAATAAAATAGTATTATATTAAAGATATTTCTGTTGAGCAAATGACCTACTTGATGGTCATCTGTGGCCGTTCTCCATTCTCTGATTTGAGGTTCATAAGGATCTCCAGTATTGTCTGTGACCAGTATGAACGGTAGGAGAGCAGACCCAGATCAGACAAAGGCTTCTCTGGAGTACCAGTTTTTCCTTCCACTTTAGAGAGCTCATAACCTGGAAGATGTAAACAAGGCCCAAATGTTCATGATGTAATTTTAAGTTTTATTACACAAATGAGAGCAATAATTTAGTTCTTCAATGAAAAGCCAAGATTACTCACTAAACTCAATTAGAAGTTTTCCATAGCCTCTTCTCTGGTAAGGTGGTAAAGTCAAAATGCAGGCCACGTTATAGTCCTCTGTTGATTCCTTTTCCTTTATTTGGAGGACAGCAAAAGAGTGAACACACACAAACACACACACAGCATAATAAGGCTATAGTATAAAAAAGGAGATTCAACAATCAAGCCTAGCAATGATGTACCTTGGAGAAGTAGCCGACTATGTGGAAACCCTTAGAGTCATACTCTGTCATTACATAGAAGAGGAAAGGATCCGTGTCGTAGTAGAGAGTCTTGTGGTCCAGGAAGCATTTGGCCAATAAACACAAATTTTGGGAATACATCTGTGGGGTGGAAAAAGAGATTTAGCAAAACGTTTTAAAAAAAGGCACTTCTTGAATCGATGGAATCTCAACATCAAATTTAACCTTTAAACTTCACTCTAAGCAAAAATAAAAAAACACTTTGAAGGGCCATGAAACCCCCTCGTTTCAGCAGGGTGTTTTCACACCTCTACTTTGGAAAAAGTCAGAAAAGTGGGCGTGTCCAGCTCTGTTTAGGGGGGAGTGTCGGAGGAACTAAAGTGGGATGGTGTGGGAGTGTCTATTTGGGCACGCGCGAGTTTCAGAGTCAAAATACACACACAAATACACAGGAGAAAGTGATGGTGTTTAACCTACATGGAGATCTGTAGTCGAATTATTTGCCAAATTATTAAATGTTGGACTTTAACTGCAGTTTGGCTCTTTCATTCAGGGAATTCATTCATGCCCCTCGCGACAAACAAGATATTTGATTCAAGGAGCTGCTCTAAGCGTGTATTTTTCATGCAATGTTTGATACCGCACGGCGAATGAGAGAAAAAAAACCTCCGCATTTCCCGGAAACTTAGATGCACACGGCAGGTAGCGTCAGAAAGCCGCGCGTGTTATTCCGGTCACTAAATGCGGTAAAAACCCTACACGAGGTTAAAGTTTGGTTGTGATGCTAACGTGTTTACACTCGGTGACTCGGTGCAATAGTTAACTTAGTTCGATACGAGCAAACTGAATAAACAAAGAGCACTGGTCGCTCACTTACCAAATCTGTAGAGACAGGACAATCACCAGTAACTAGAGCCGCGTCTTTATGAAGAGAATACTACAAGCGAATCCAGATCTCAGCGTTTGGAGATGAGAACAGCTCTCAGGTAAACAATAAACCTCCTTAGACACGTAAGTTATTGTTGTCGCGCGTCGCGTACACTGTTAATCCACACGTGACGCCAGCTGCGCTTTCACAGAGAGAAAATGAAAACAAAACTTAACGGCAACAAACTATAAAAGCAACACTTCACGCTTGTTTTGCCAACACAACGTGGTGTCTCTGTCGTGAAAACACTGTGACAGTAATGAATATTAATGAAGTTGCACAATAGAGCGCGCTGATTGGTTTGAACCAAGCCTTACTCATGCATTAATGCATCACACTGTAAGACGTAATAAGACACACTCTGGCACAGACGCCCAGTCTGCACGCTGGAATACACGCTATTATGTCATGACCGTGACGCAGCTTCAAAAATTCGTTTCAAACCGGAAGTACGAATTTGCTTGAAATAACGCAAAAACAACCAATTTACACTTTTTAGTGAAATATAGGTGTCCTAATAGTGTTTATAGCAGTGTGGGACACATATATGACTGTCAACAGCTCAAAAAATGTGTTTTGGTGTTTCGTGACCCTTTAAGCAACTTTTTTTTTACGGTAACCTATGAACAAAAAGGAGATTGAACCAGGAGAGTGCTGATTAAAGGGTTATATCAACAATGACTACATTTACATGGACATTAGCAATCAAATTATTTGCCTTAATCTGAATAAGACAATAATAAGATTAAGATGTTTACATGACTACCTTTTTGAAAGTACCTTTATGATCCACATGTTCCATTTACAAGAACTTCTATGTTAAGCTGCATTGACACAGGCTACATTGTAAAAGCTATATAAATAAACATGAATTGAATTCTACATGTTATAGCACATATACCGATAAACGTCATTGCGTCAGCACACTATCCACGTTTCCTCCAGAGTTTCATGTAATTTCAGGTGTTTCATTTTTATTTTGTCGACTTTAATTGTAGTTCGGCACTTTCACTTTCATTCAGAAACATTACATGCATGCCCCCATCACAAACAAAATATTGAATGCGAGTATGAACTGCTGAAAAGAGTGCTGTTTTAATGGAATTTAATGGAAATTATTTTCGCAATGCAGGTGTCTGTGGTCCTTTACTGACTTAGTAGGTGCAGAGAATAGTGTCAGACAGCCATGTGTGTATAGACTTTATAGACTGCAGTGTATATCCTGTCGTTCAATGTGGCGAAAATCCTACATGACGGTAATAGTTTGATTGTGGTGTTTACATGTACTGCACTTCAATAATCGGCATACTCCACTTCTTTATCCGATTTCTGTTTAGTTCAATTATGACTTTAGTCGGATTAAGGTAATCAAAAATCTCTGTTTACATAGTAGACTTTTAATCAGAGTATTGTCTTAATCGTATTAAAATAGAATTATTTGTGTCCATGTAAACGTAATCACCGTTGACTTTAATTCTAAATCTGACACATGCTAATGATAAGTGCTAATGGTATGGCTGCATGGATCTATTCATCATAGTGAACCAAATAAAAAAGCTGATGTATTTATTAAATCAATTAAAGGAGACTTTTTTTTTTTAAGGGATAGTTCACTCCAAAAAAAACCTATTTACTCACCCTCAACCTTTATGAGTTTCTTTGTTCTGTTGAACGCAAAAGTAGGTGTTTTGAAGCAAGCTGAAACCTGCAATCACGGACTTCCATAGTAGAAAAAACAAATACTATAGAAGTCAATGGTTACAGGTTTCCAGCATTCTTCAAAATATCTTCTTTTGTGTTTAACAGAATAAAAAAAAAAAAACTTAAAGGTTTGTAACAGGGAAAGAGTGAGTAAATGATCACAGAATTGTCATTTTAGGTAAATTATTCCTTCAAGCACCCCAACTAAAGACTAAAATTTTTAAGTCAAACTACTGTTTACCAACCTTGTTTTTGCGACCATCTATTTCGAAAAAGGATATCGTTCCTTTGCGATAGATTTCATTTCCTGGTGGGTGTCGAAGATTGCATTTAGTCTGCAAAATTTATGGAGAGATGACAGTTAAAGCTGTTTAACAGCACATTTACAAGACTTAAGGAGGCTAAAAAACACCTCAGATTTAACAATCAACTTTACCTTTACTCTAATTTTCCTCAAAATAACCATAAAAATGAAAAAAACTAAAAGTACAAGGCTAACACTTTAGTTTAGGTCACAATTCACAGTAATAACAAACCATTAACTAACACTACTAGCTTGATAAACCTCTAATTAGCTGTTTATTAATAGTTAGTAAGGTAGAGGTTGGGTTTAGGTTTTGGGTAGGATTAGTAATGCAGAATAAGATCATACTGTACAACTACTAATGAACAGTTCATATCTTAATAATAGGCAGGTAATAAGCCAGTAGTTAATAGCATAAAATGTGACCTAAAGTGTTACCCATACAAAGAGCAAAAATAAAAAAACACTCGACCTTTATTTGGTGCTGTGAATGTGTTACATCTGGTCCTAGAACAGCTCTTACCAGGTGCCTCTGGAGACACTTGAGGCTCTTGAGGTACTTGAGACAGAATTCACATAGATACAGGATGGGAAGCGTAGTAAGCTCCTGTGGATATGGAGAAAAGTACCACGGCTTTAGCCTGTGCCTGCCCAGCTCAATACAGTCTATGTTCTTCATTCGTGTGATGATGTCATCGTGACTGCGGTCCGACACCAAACTACCAGTCATGCGGGGAGCCGAGGGAATACCATCAGAACTGTCCTGAGAATCCTGAGAGCAAACACTAGAGTTAGAAAGACCGCTCGACATCTTATATTTATAGCATTTTGTTTGTCTGTTTGTTTGTTACGTTGTTTATTTATTGCAACATCAGCAACTTATGGCTATTCCATGGCTAGATCAATACAGATAAAAATATCTTACATATTAATAATAACAACTTTATAACTCATAGATAATAGATGATAAACAAAATGTACAAAACTTTACATTAAAAACAAAAATTTTCAGTTAATTATATGATAAATAGCCCAAAATTCTTATATTTCAATTCGTATATCTTAGGTAAGCGACAATTCTCTGTTAAAGATGCAGTATGTAGCATTAACCTAGTGGTTGAACTAGGTATGACAGTCTAAATAAAATATTAAGTTTTTTTTTAACTAGGCCCTGACTTTGCACACGCAGGTTGCCAGATTGGCGACAGGAACAGGAGCAAGCATGCTTGATGACTGAACCTTACAATAGCTATGTTTCCATCCACCTATTTAAAAAAAAAACAGTTGATGAAAACGCCAAGATAAACGCATAAATTCTGAAAATCTGCATAAAAACATATATGCACATGTGCTTTTATGCAGTAGGATAAACTTTTTATTCAATAAGAAAGGATGCGCATAAACTATGATGAAAACACTTTTACCAAACAATTTTTTTTTTGAGATTTTGTTATAAAAGGTCATGTAATAATAAAAATGTGTGTGAATGGACAAACCAGCAGGCTGAGCACACTGTAAAAC
Organism: Danio rerio; assembly: GCF_052040795.2. Taxonomy (NCBI): domain Eukaryota; kingdom Metazoa; phylum Chordata; class Actinopteri; order Cypriniformes; family Danionidae; genus Danio; species Danio rerio. The sequence continues at coordinate 73,965,039 of NC_141025.1, forward strand.
ATCTGAAATGTTGTTTAGGTCATTCTAAAACACCTTAACCATTTAGTATTATTATACTAATAATTACCCCCAGAAATGTCAAGAGCGTCTGTGCTTTGCGCATCAAATGCCACCACATGTTCATTGCGTGTCGGCATCGTCTTCTGAGGCGCAAGTCATTCATTAAATAAAAAAAAGATTTACGCAGCTTTTCCCACTGCAGCAAATTCCCTTAAGTTATTACTTTTGATATTTTTGGCGCCGGTTAATCAGGAAGTGACGATTTTTTTCTCTTTGACTCATTGGATAGAAAGGTTGAATTAATCGCACAGCTTTTATGCGATAATCCTGTTTTGCGCATGAATTTATTTTGCATCTTTAAAATGGAAACATAGCTAATGTAAGCTGTTCAGCTATTCTTTACATTTGTAATATTTGTATTATTCACCAATTAAAAAACCTCCAAGTGTGGATTTTTAGAACTCGGAATCTGCATCTCATTTCAGAGGCTGTCACTGCCCTCTAAAGTTTGTATTTTGCCAGGTCCATATATGTTAAAGCAGCCTTTAAGTAAATGAAATAGACTGTTTTCCACCAAGGCAACACAAGTAACTAAAATATAATTGGGTAAACTGGCAGTGGGCGAAGTTACAGACCAAAAACAAAGCCGTTCTGACAAAGAACACTTTTTTTTTTTTAAAGTAGATTAACTGCCTTTAGCATTGCTTGTCACATTAAAGTATGTACACCTAGCATGTTTCTCAAATATCTGCTAACATTATGGCATATCAAAGCTTTAGAAGAGTCTAACAATTACATAGAGCACCTTTAAAAATGAGGAATTCGTTGATTAATTATCTAATTATCCTGAAAAAGAGAATTGAAAAACCCTAAATTCTTCCTTAACATACGGACTCTAGCATTTCAGACTATTTCTAAAGCTGAAGAGTCATACTATAGTTTAAAAGCGCTGTTTTGACTATAATAGACACACAGTGAAGACAATGGGAGATAAAGCAGACAGACCTCTCCTGGTGGCAAATAGACGGTGGAGGAGCGGGGGCTGTTATTCTGGAACACCTTTACAATCTAACAGAAAAACAGATGGGTGCAAAGCTTTAGGACATTTTACTTGATAGTGGAAAAACAAAGACAAATGGGAAATTGCCTAAAAAACAAATTAACGTTGGATGATTTCAGGGCAAAGGGCTTAATTGTATTTTCTTTATTTAACAGCACAAAAGTTTAGTGTTTTAAATGTCAAACAGAAGAAAATAAACTCACACTGAATTATTTTGAATCGAAGTGATATTTTCTTGTGTACCTTGTTATGAATAAACACAGCCACATTTCCTGACATTCAACAGACTAGAAGAGCAAACATTATGCCAGCAAGGCAAATATGAAATGTGTGATGTTTATGAGAAAACACTAAAATAGCCTGGTAAGACTTTACAATATATGGGACACACAGTTAATGTTAGTTAATGCAATGGTCCTCAACCACCAGGCCGCAGACCAGTACCAGATCAATTAGTACCAGGCCGCACAAGAAATCATTAATTATTTTAGTTTTATTTATTATTGTAGCCTGAAGATCTTTTATTTTGAAAAATTACCGTATTCTCTCGTTTACATTTGTCACTTGAGAGCCCAAATTTAACCCACAAGCAGCAAAAGGAGTAGGAAACAGACGTCTTTAGAAATTTATTTTGCTAAGAGGAAAAGGCCCAGTGAAGGACCTGCAAACTGCCAAGAAATGGATCCGCAACATATTTGTCAACAAATCAGGTCCACCATGTCTGTGCAAGAAGATCAACTGCTGGAGATCGCAAATGTTCACATATGTCTTTTCTAGAGGTCGCGCAAGTTAGTTCTTTCCAATGGAGATACGCAGTCGAATGAATGCCGCGAGCGCACCGTGAGTCACGTGACAAGAACTGACTGATCAGCTTAATATTTTGTATGGAATATTCATATTTCGTTAGACTAATTATCTCAGACGAACACAGAGCACCCAAACACTGCAGTGCTTCTTAATTTTATCCATGAATAAACCTTGTATAAGAGTGACAGCAAAGTTTTGTCAGCTTGTCATCCTCTGAGAAAAAGTCGATGGTCGCCTAGCAATAGATATGGGATAACCGTTTTCAAGGAATACCGCGGTTTGGAAAAGTCAAGGTTTTAAAACCGCCCAATTTTTCTGCTATAATGTTTCTAAGGTATGTGTTAGATTTTATATTTACGTTTTTTGTTGTTTTTAGGACAACAGTATCGCCAGCAGAAAAGATCTGCAAGAATTCAGTTTTAAATTGCACAGGAATCTGTGTTTTTTAAACAAATGAAGACGGCGGAATGACTGATTCAATGATTTATTTGAATTCTTTAGCCTGATCTAGAATCATAAGAAGTTAATATTAGGTAAGATTTAGGTCGTGACTTCAGGTGACCAAAATTCATTGTCTAGCTAGCATCAAAGGACAACATTAATCTGTCTACCAATAACAACTTTGATTTTAGGTTGTGTTTGAAATTGACCAAAATCCACTGGAGCCAACATCTTAAACCAACATCATACTGATGTCAAATACTGACATTTATTCTTCAGGCATGGCAACCAAAATCCAATGTCTGATAGTCGTCATAGTGGTAACCTCCCCACATCGTCAAGCTGTAACATCATTAAATGTTGATATTTGGTTAATTTTAGGTTGGACGTTGGGTTCTGACGTCAACCCGATTTTCAATTGTGAACAAAATGCAATGTCTCCCATTGGGGTACAACGTCAATCTGACATCACGTTGATGTCCTGTGCCTGCCGAGATGTTTACTGTTGCAAAATATTTTAAATGCTTCATAAAATAAAATATATATTATGTTCAAAGGGGAAAAAAAGTTAGTTTTTACCCCAATATTTGATAACTGAGTTGGATTTTAACAAAAACAATAATTAATAAATGCTGTACAAGCATAATTTATTATGTTCATATTAGTAAATATATTAACTATCATTAACTACATGTGCCATATTATAATGTGTTACAAATATTGCAAATTATTTTTTGATAAGACATGGGATTCAACAACTTTAACAAAGATTTGAAAGAAAAACAAAGGTGTAATGTGTAATGTTAATAAAACATCTGTCAATCAAACTGCAGGTCCTACCTCTTCCGTCCCTACACAATTTTTCCTTTTTCTTCCTGGTTGAGAAGGAATTAGACGACGTGTGGTGCCATTCTTGAATAAGAAAAATCAAAAGGTAATTAAAAAGACAGCTTAAAAAAAAAGTAAATAAAATCCAAAGGTAACAGTGACCGAAAACATTGACAAAAAATGTAGGATAAGACTTTGCTCTATAATTGCAAATAACAGAGACCATGGTTTAGAAATTTAAAAATAAATTACTGTGGTGAGAGATGTGAGCTGCTCGTGTTCTTCTCTGGCTTTAATGCTGAATGAAGAGTCTCTCATGGCGGGATACACTGAGGCCTGACTTGCCTCTGCAGAGCTGGGAAGTGAAGGCACTGGAGTCGCTGCTGTAACTTGTGTAGCCAAAGAGACAGACTCTGCTTTTCTCTTCTGAAAGAGCAATCAGAAAGGAGAGGAATTAAAGGAAAGAAGACACTAACCTCAATTATAACAATAAAATCTGTAAAAATAACAGTACATTTTCTGAAAAAAGTGGTGGAAAGCTCTCTAAACTGTGCTGATGATGTAAAACCATCACTTAAAATTCAGAACTAATTTTGTAAAAATTAAAAATTCGAGATTTCCGTATAATAATTGTGGGACAAGTTAAATGCAAAAGGATTCAGTGTTGAGGATTTAAATACTACAGTCAATTGAGAGTAAAAACAAATCACAATAATGGCTGAATAAAAATAATAATAGTAATAATAATGTGATCCCTAGCCACTTACCTCATATTATACAATTACACATTACATCGAACAATGAGTTGGTAATGAATGATGTTAATAGATTTAGTTCTGTCAAGACATGAAATGCTTTCATATACACTACCTGACAAAAGTCTTCTCGACTATCCAAGCTTCAGGAACAACAAATAATAACTTGACTTCAAGTTGATCATTTGGTATCAGAAGTGGATTATATGAAAGGCAAAGGCCTCTAGATTACGCTTATTTTACCAAAATAAATTATGATCATGCCTTGATTTTTTTAATTATTTCATTAGGACAGTAAGGTCTGACTTTGCTTAGATAAAAGTCTTGTCACTTAACAGAAATAATGTACAGTATAGAATATGAAGTCATGCTGCAGTGGAAACAGGATGAATATTATGTCTGACTCTCATGAGCTTGGAGGACTGCATCCATACATCTCTGCAATGACTCAAATCACTTATTAATAAAGTCATCTGGAATGGCAAAGAAAGCGTTCCTGTAGGACTCCCAGAGTTCAAGATTCTTTGAATTCATCTTTAATACCTCCTACTTCATCTTACCCCAGACATGCTCAATAATGTTCATTTCTGGTGACTGGGCTGGCCAATCCTGGAGCACCTTGATCTTCCTTGCTTTCAGAAACTTTGATGTGGAGGCTAAAGTATGAGCACTATCCTTCTGAAGAATTTGCCCTCTCCTGTGGTTTGTAATGTAATGGGCAGCACAAATCTCTTGATACCTCAGGCTGCTGATGTTGATCCCTCACATGCCCCTATTCTGAATGTAACCCTAAACCATGATTTTTCCCCTTACCAAGCTTGACTGATTTCTATGAAAGTCATGGGTCCATGCAGGGTCCAGTAGGTCTTCTGCAGTATTTGTGATGATTGGGATGCAGCTCAACAGATGATTCATCTGAAAAACCTACCATCTACCACTTTTCCAAATGATCAACTAGCAATTGGGATTGAGGTCAAGACTTTTGTCAGGTACTGTACTTTACGAAAAGTTAAAAAAAAAAAAAAAAAAAAAAAAAAAAAAAAAAAAAAAACCTAGTTCTACAATATTTTCTGACACATGTTTTCTTTAAAATGAGACCAAGCTTAAATCTGTGCACTTAAGCACTGCCAATCGTTTAGGCTGAAAAAAGCATGTCAATGTAAATTAAACCAACGAGGCAAAAAATTGCATCCCTCACACTTATTGGAAAGTCTTCAACTAAACTCAAGCCCATTGATTAAAAAAAGCTTAACAGATTGAGTTTGATTAGTGTACAATGGGCGGGTTTGCCTGTACCGGTGTGGGGAGGGTTTTGCCTCTTGAAGGAGCTGAAGCAGACTGAACGTTGAGATCTAGACTCTTCCTCTGAATTTGAACAGAAAGGAAGAGAGGATGGTAAAGGAGAACATGGCATGTAAACAACTGTTTGTGGCACAATGTTGGGTGAGGGCGTTTCACACACACCATCATCAAAATCCTAACAGTGCAAGCAGAGGAACAAGAAATCATACCACTTCTCTTTCTGGGGAGCTGGGACGAGACCCCGGCAGGCCATTCTTTGTAGGGGTCTTTGCCTCCTTTTTGGGAAATTGGAGCTTCTTCAAGTCTAGCCGATCTGGAGTCACCCATTCATCCAGTCGCTTATTGACTTTACAAAACAGAAATGCAATAAAATTCTGATTAAAACATGGGTTCAATAAATAGATTGTATTCATACGAGAGTAAATGAAGAGTAGAAGCAGACGGTTAATACTTACAGTCAATATAGTGGACATAGTAGAGTTTTCTGCCAGGAATGTCTTTGACACTAAGAATTTCAGCCAATGCTTTGAATTAATAAAAAAAATAAAAATAAATAAATGAACACATCATAGTTTAAATTGATGAAGGTTAGGGGTGTAACAGATCGCGATTGATTAGTGTGTCATACGGATCACAACCCACATATGGAACACACATGAACCGCAGATTAATACTTTTTTTACTAATTTTTTAACAATCACAGAGAGATCACCTCTCACGTCATTCAAATCTCATTTATGAAAGCATTTAGGCTTTTCTGTAAAATATAATGATGAGGGAAGAAGTTGTGGTATGTTATTCGGGATGTGGCGGGTTTCTTGGGTCATTAAAAATGTTTTCTGTCACTTAATTATTTGTAGCCTTCCGTTTCAACTATCTGACCTGCATTAGCCATAACCAAATCATAAATAAATAAAGTTACACACAAGTTAACTCCTGTCAATCACTTTTTTCACTGTATAATGGCGTCGACAAACTTGGTTGGAAAGAAGGTGCACAACCAACAGGAACCATCTAAGAGTATCTAAGGTTTCGCTAAAATTACTAAGTACAAGCGTGAAAGCGAAAGATTAATGCAGTGTACTAACGCTGACACGTTACCTGATAGATTTAAGACAGAAAAGTCATTAGATAGAGACAAGATTAATTAAATATCACATTTAACAACTATAGTGAGATGTGATCCAGCGGTACATTCTTGATAAACGGTCCAACGGGCACTGCTCTCAGGAATTATGTATGCAATAATGTACCCTGCAGTACATGCCCGTGTGTGTTTTTGTGTGTGTGTGGTCACATGATGTGCATTTTCAGCAGTATAGTATAGAAGATGGGCTTTTCAGATACGCTAGGTGAAACGACAGTGTGGATGTGGATCATTTTTGTTCTAAAACGCCATTTTAAAAGTAAGATATATTAGTGTAATTAGGGCCTAATTGTTTATTTTTCCGCATGCAGGTTGCTGCTGCAATGGGGGCTGGTTTGCGATGCCAGCTCAGCATTGTGATATCTAACGGCCATCGGCAAAGGGGAATGGCACTGTCAATTGGCCCAACCTTATAATCAAAAGGAGCTGAAATCCACAAAAAAAAAAAAAAAACATAGATTACTAGTAACAATAGAATAGTTACTAGTCACTATTAAAAAAGTACTAATATCTAATAAATAAGAACTAGTATCTATTTAATAAGTACTAATATCTAAGGAATGAGTACTCATGATTTCCGCTACATACATTCTTCCATGGTGGGGCGTCACACCAAAATTCATCCCACCACGGCTGCATTACAGCATCTTGTTCAAGACATTCAGTCGTTTTTTTTATTATTAGCAGGTTATAATCACACCAAATTGTATTAAAAGGTAAGTGAATTATAACAGCGTGAACTTTTCTGTAATCGTAGTAGTGCTATGCGTTATTTGTTTAACCCTTTAAAGTGACATGCTGATTGACTGACTGACTGACAGGTGCTTGATGTGGGAGGCCAGCAAACATGACGTAGTTTTCAGTTAAGATGAACACAGTTTCCATAATTATGCTTTATAGATAAAGGTATACGGCTCTGCATTAAATGACTTCATCATTCTGGAGTTTATAGCCGTTTCACTTTACTTCAGGACACATTAATGCCAATCTGTAGGTCTATTGGAGACATTCATAAATATTCCTAGCAAGCAAATCTAATAAATGTTGGAGACATACTTGTTACAGAAACACACTAAATCGCACTTTAGCAGCATTTATTTGAGCGCGCTCAAGAAAATCTGCACTTGGGTAGCATAAATTTGAGGGTGTGCAAGAAGTTTTGTTCATGAACAGAGGAAATTGGCATGCAAGCAAAGAGATTTGCATGCTCGTCGTATTACATAAATGCGATCTCGACTTGTAATACTGCGCTCACAACATTTGACATTGAAATAACGGCACTAGAAGTTGGTAGATCTGTGTAAAACGCCCAACAGAGTCTGCCGCCACAGCTGGAAAACATCCTAGAGGAAAAATTGAGTACTAGTATCCAATACATAACTACTAGTATCTATTTAATAGGTACTAGTATCTAATAAAAAAGCATTAGTGTCTAATGAGTAAGCACTAGCATATAAAAATACTAGTATCTAAAGAATAAGCACTAGTATCTAATGAATAAGTACTAATACTTAATGGAACAGATACTAGGATGTAAAATATAAATACTAGTAACATGAAAAATATGTATTAGTACGGGTTATAAATTAAATGTCAAAACGGCTTGCCATACCTATATTAGCTTGGAAATCACGTAAAACAAGATACAATCACAGGCTGGTTTTCCATGGATTTATAATTAGGAACGTAATAAGTAGCCGTTAAAATAAGTTAGCAGTTATGCCAAAGTGTTGTGTTTTTCCAGGACATTTTGTTACACCGTTGTATGATTTACATTAATCATCATTTAGAGCTAACGTACAGTATAAACAGTAGCATCACCTAAAGGCACCGGAGTATCACACGGTGCGTTTTATATACCAACTTAATAACTAAAATTTAAAAAATTAACAACACTTCCATTAACTAAATGAAAAAGCAAAATGAGTTTCATTTATAGCCGACACATTTAGGTACCCGTGAGCGCACCGGGGTCTTTTGTTTACATTCGCTACGGAGCTCTCAGCTTGACACTTACGCCACTCGTCTTCATTTTCTTGGTTTTTTCGCAGCACCGGAAGACGGCAGCCTTCAACAATTTCCACCTGCAAAAACAAAATGCTTTTAGAAATGACAGGGACTGATGACAACAGACTAAATGTGTTTTTAAACAACATTTAAACAGCAGACAAGACTGTGCGCCGCTTACCGCTGGCTCCGCCATGTTGGTCACAGCATCTCCAAGGCAAGCAGCACACGGAATTGTGGGTAAAACGGCTTTATTGCTCTGGGGGGCGCTGGCTGCACTTTTTACCACAGCTCTACTTCTTTTGTTTCTTCTTCTTTTTTCCTTCAACGTTTTGATAAACCTTATTTTGTATTTTCCACCATCTACTGGAATGGAGTGTTATGATGCAAAGAAAACAACCGCCCATTCAAACAAAAATCCATTTATTAAGGGGATAGTTCACCCTAAAATGAAATGTACTCAGTTTACTCTCCCCCAGGTAGTTCCAAACCTTGATGAGTATCTTCATTCTGTTGAAAACTAAATAATATATTTGAAACTACTTACATTATCTATCTATCTATCTATCTATCTATCTATCTATCTATCTATCTATCTATCTATCTATCTATCTATCTATCTATCTATCTATCTATCTGTCTGTCTGTCTGTCTGTCTGTCTGTCTGTCTGTCTGTCTGTCTGTCTGTCTGTCTGTCTGTCTGTCTGTCTGTCTGTCTGTCTACTAATAATCTGTAAGAGGTGTACTCAATTGCTGTATAGGCCTATTTATTTGACAACAGTCTATCTATCCAAACTATTGACACTGAAGGAAAAACAAATGCCACAAAAGTTGTCAGGGTTTCCAGCTTTCTTCTAAATAGCTTCTTCAAGTTAAACAAGGTTGGAAATAAGGGGCGAGTAAATACTTACAGAAATCAGTTTTGAATGAATTATACCTTCAATATACCAATATAATGTAAAGTTTAAATATTGATACAGGTGGATTGGTGCAGCGGCAGCAGTAATGCGGTTGATGTACCGGTTTACCGGTTAATCTACGTACCTACTCTCACCTATGGTCACAAGCTTTGGGTCATGACCGAAAGGACAAGATCTCGGATAGATGCAGCCGAAATGAGCTTCTTTTTCAGGGTGGCAGGGCACACTCTTATAGATAGGGTGAGGAGCTCTGTCACCCGGGAGGAGCTCGGAGTAGAGCTGCTGCTCCTCCACATTAGAATAAGTCAGCTGAGGTGGCTGGAGCATCTGTTTCAGATGCCTCCTGGACGCCTACCTAGGAAGGTGTTCCAGGCATGTCCCACCAGGAGGAGGCCTCATGGAAGAGCCAGGGCACACTGGAGGGACAATGTCTCTAGGCTTGCCAGGGAATGCCTCGGGATCCCCCCGGAGTAGCTGGAGGAAGCGTCTAGGGCAGGGGTCGGCAACCCAAAATGTTGAAAGAGCCATATTGGACCAAAAATAACAAAAAACAAATATGTCTGGAGCCACAAAAAATGTAAAGCCTTATATAAGCCTTATAATGAAGGAAACACATGCTGTATGTATGTATATTAGCTATATTAGCCTACTATCAAAATGACTAAATTGGCTACAAATACATAATGAGCCTTCATGATTAAATAGCCACTAAAATCAGGTGGTTGGTGTTTATTTTGTTGTCATTTAAACACTTCAGCACAGCCTCTTGTCTTTTAGTGTTATTAATTTGATCATTTCTTCTTGCGGCCCATCAGAGTTCACATACCTGCATAAAAGCGAGTTGAATATCGGTCACATCACAGGCAATTGAGTATGCTGGCACTGAATTAATGTACTTGGTTTGCTGATCGGTGATGTTACCTACCATTTTAATAGCCCTTTCCTTCACTTTCTTAGTGGAGAAAGGTATATCTTTATTTTTTTGTATTATCTTGGTTTTGTTTTTAAAGTTTGCAAATAGGTGTTCTAATATGTCATACCATCTTTGAACGGTTTTCCATGCTTTATATTCTCCTGGTTTGTTTACAACAGCCACTTGCCTGGCATCCCACCCTGCTGATAGAAACGTGTGTCGCAGGCTATGACGCAAATCTTCGTTGACAGAAATGTTGAAATTAAATATTAATTCTACACACTTTGACAGCATTTGAAAACGTTAAAAATGTTTGTCCTCCTATAGAAATCATATTAAAAATATATATATATATTAACCTCCCCCATCTTTTTGCATTTTCAAACATTTTTGAAAAAGCTCCAGGGAGCCACAAGGGCAGCGCTAAAGAGCCGCATGCGGCTCTAGAGCCGCGGGTTGCTGACCCCTGGTCTAGGGAGAGGGAAGTCGAGGGTTCTCTCCTAAGACCTGCCTCCGCGACCTGGCCCTGGAAAAGTGGTCGAAAATGAATGAATGAATGAATGAATATTGTTAAAATATTGATAGATTTTGTAAAATGTAGGCCTATTTTTTTTTTAGTTTTTCAGTAAAAATTACATATTTTAGAAGGTATAACATTTGTCTTGTGTAGGCCTATGTTGTCTTCTATTCTTATTCCTTTTTTTCATCAATCTATTCATCCATTCATACATCTGTCCATTCCTTTCCATATGAAAAAAACTGTAATCATTATAGTAAATTCTACAGTGTTTTTGAACCATGCTATAGGGAAATTACCAACCTACTTCACACATGACGTAATATGCATTCAACCAACCGCGCATATCGGTTGCAAAAAAAGACCTGTTGCAATAGCATACATGTTATGTTGTCTGGTAGGACGCCAAATTCTAAAGTCCAAAAATAGAAAACTGTTTCGGTACACCAAACAGCTTTTAATGCCAACCGCAGACGTCTTTGGCTAACAGCCGTCATAACGCCCCATTCACACGGGGCTTCAGCGTCAACGCATGACTGAAGGCGTGTCTGAAGTTGGGGCTGAAGCGATCGTCATAGAAGTGTCAGCCAATGAAATTCAGTCAGCAATAGGCCACTGTCTGAACTGGTGTGTTTGCATACAGCGATCTGATTGGCTGACGATTCCGTCGGCGCTTAAGAAGTTGAGCTAGTCCCAACTTCTGCAGCGAGCGACGCCTCTGAAGTAGTGCCGACGGATCCACAATGCAGTTCGGCAACGCCTGACATCACCCATTCAAAGTGAATGGGAAGCGTTGACGCTGGCGCCCCGTGTGAATGGGGCTTAAGAGCTGAATGGAGTGAGGACCTATTTAAAAATGCTTGACTTTGCAGTTCTCATTTTATATCAGGTAAGTTCATGCTATGCCGAATAAGACACATTACTAGTTTTTGATTGCAGCAATGATTTCAGCAAAAACAGTTAAATATGGTGAATTTCCACAAAACCCTGAAGAGAGATGTACAGACAATTATCAGTGGAGTGGCATAGAGTACATTATTCATATATTTGTACATATTGTTTAAATATTAGTTACACCTTTTTAAATAATGTAACTTCTATTGAACTTAGCATGTAACACGCACACTTTATAGAGGATTCATGTTAGTGCACCGGATGCTCTGTTTATCATTTGCTGAACGCTTGTGAAACCTGCTTTGTGGTTTCCTGCGCCAAATGATGTCACCACAATACATGCCTTTAACACTCAAGCTGCACAGTTGATCATCATAACCTGGCACTATGGTGCTGTATACATTAATATAACAACTTATAAGATCTTTATTATAAGAAATCTATCTATCTATCTATCTATCTATCTATCTATCTATCTATCTATCTATCTATCTATCTATCTATCTATCTATCTATCTATCTATCTATCTATCTATCTATCTATCTATCTATCTATCTATCTATCTATCTATCTATCTATCTATCTATCCATCCATCCATCCATCCATCCATCCATCCATCCATCCATCCATTCACCTATCTACCATATCTATGTGTCTGTCTGTCTGTCTATCTACCTACCATATCTGTCCATATGTCTACCTACCTACCATATCTGTCTGTCTACCTACCTACCTACCCACCATATATATCTATCTGTTTATCTGTCTACCTACCTACTTACCTACCTACCTACCATATCTATCTGTCCGTCCGTCCATCTACCTACCTACCATATCTGTCTGTCTGTCTGTCTGTCTGTCTGTCTGTCTGTCTCTCTACCTACCTACCTACCATATCTATCCATCCATCCATCCATCCATCCATCCATCCATCCATCCATCCATCCATCCATCCATCCATCCATCCACCATATCTGTCTGTCTATCTGTCTGTCTCTGTACCTACCTACCTACCTACCTACCATATTTATCCATCCATCCATCCATCCATCCATCCATCCATCCATCCATCCATCCATCCATCCACCTACCTACCTACCTACCTACCTACCTACCTACCAACCTACCTACCATATCTATCTGTCTGTCTACCTACCTACTACCTACCCACCATATCCGTGTCTCCTGTATCTACCTACCATATCAATCTGTCCTTCCATCTATCTATCTACCTACCTACCTACCTACCTACCATATCTATCTGTCTGTCTGTCAACCTACCTACCTACTATCTACCTACCAATCTACCTACAGTACCATATCTATCTATCCATCCGTCCGTCCATCCATCATCCATCCATCCATCCATCCATCCATCCATCCATCCGTCTTTCCGTCCGTCCGTCCATCTGTCCATCTATCTACCTACCTACCATATCTGTCTGTCTGTCTGTCTGTCTGTCTGTCTGTCTGTCTGTCTGTCTGTCTATCTACCTACCTACCATCTATCAACCTACCAACTACAGCCATGTCACCCTGCAGCCCAAGACCGGTTACTCACTGAAGCTAAGCAGGGCTGAGCCTGGTTAGTACCTGGATGGGAGACCACTAGGGAACACTAGGTTGCTGTTGGAAGTGGTGTTAGTGAGGCCAGCAGGGGGCGCTCAACCTGTGGTCTTTGTGAGTCCTAATGCCCCAGTAAAAGTGAAGGGGACACTACACTGTCAGTGGGCGCCGTCTTTCGGATGAGACGTTAAACCGAGGTCCTGACTCTCTGTGGTCATTAAAAATCCCATGGCACTTCTCGTGAAAGAGCAGGGGTGTAACCCCGGTGTCCTGGCCAAAGTCCCTCAATCGGCCCTTACGATCATGGCCTCCCAATCATCCCCTTCCACCGAATTGGCTCTATCACTGTCTCTCCTCTCCACCAATAGCTGGTGTGTAGTGAGCGCACTGGCGCCGTTGTCCTGTGGCAGCCGTCGCATCATCCAAGTGGATGCTGCACACTGGTAGTGGTGTGGAGAGACCCCCCTCATGATTGTGAAGCGCTTTGGGTGTATGGCCATACACAATAAATGCGCTATATAAATATAAATACACACATACATACATACACACATACAACTACCTACCACATCTATCCATCCATCCATCCATGCATCCATCCATCCATCCATCCATACCAAATAAGGTTTAAAAAGCAACATCAATAATACAAATAAAAATACAAAATAAAGCCAGGTTTTTACAGTGATATTTAATTACTGTGGTGTTAAGACTGAAAAATAACCATCATAATCATATGATTAAAACTAAATTGTTATCACTAATCGTCACTAAAATAAAACACCTCAGGTCTCACAAAGACACAATAGTGTTGTTTATATATGAATGAATGAATGGTCATATCTGTCCATGTGTTGATGCTTTTTTACATTTTAATAAACATTTCTGCCATACAGTCAAAATGATTAGCCTTTCTGTAAAATATTTAATTATTTACATTTATAAAATTTTATTGTTCGACTATTTTGAAGTGCTGTTTAATGGAAAGATTTTCTTCAACACATTTCATAACAATAGTTTTAATAACTAATTTCTAATACCTGATTTCTTTTGTCTTTGCAATGATGACAGTACAGAATATTGTAAAAGTTATTTTGCAAGATACTAGTATGCAGCTTAAATCACTTTAAGCTGAATACTAGTATCTTGCAAAATAACTTTTAACGGATGGACATTTAAAGGCTTAACTAGATTAATTAGTCATTGTATAACAGTGGTTTGTTCTGTAGCCAATCAAAAACAAATGATTTCTAAAGGTTGCTAATAATATTGACCCTAAAATAGCTTTAAAAAATTAATAACTGCTTTTATTCTCGCCAAAGTAAAACAAATAAGACTTTCTACGGAAGAAAAAATATTTTAGGAAATACTGTGAAAAATTCCTTGCTCTGTTAAGCATAACATGTTTTTTAAAGAAAACAATTTTGACAGAAGGGCTAATAATTTTGCTGTAATTTCTGTATGATCTCTTCATTTTCTATCAGTCCATATGTGCACAGATGTTTTTGTTTTTCTTTCTTTCCTCATAGCGCTTCATGTCCGCCTGTCAGTTTGTGGAAGAGCTCCTCATTCAGGGTGTCGCTCTGATCTCGACCTCGTGTGGACATGAAGATGTAGCCGCCGATGTACTCGTGCACAATCTTACAATCCGCCGTCACACAGCTAAAGGCGATGTTCACATTGCCATCAAACTCAATGGCAACCTGTAACAGACACAATGAAGATATATTATTTCATATTGTGGTATTTACAGTTGAAGTCAGAATTATTAGCCCCCCTGTATATTTTTTTTTTCTACAATTTCTGTTTAGCGGAAAGATGATTTGTTCAACACATATCTAAAGATAATAGTGTAAATAACTTATCTCTAATAACTGATTTCTTTTATCTTTGCCATGATGAAAGTACGTAATATTTGACTAAATATTTTTCAAGATACTAGTATTCAGCTGAAAGTGACATTTGAAGGCATAACTAAGTTGGTTTAATCAGGGTAATTAGGCAAGTCATTGTATTTTCGAATAGACCATCGAAACAAATATTGCTTAAGGTGGCTTATAATATTGATCTTAAAATGGTTACAAAATTAAAAGCTGCTTTTACTCTAGCCAAACTAAAACAAATCAGACTTTCTCCAAAAGAAAAAATATTATAAGAAATACTGTGAAAAATTCCTTGCTCTAATAAACATCATTATATATATATAACATTCACAGGCCGGGGGAATCAATCTGACTTCAACTGTGTATCAGCGAAAACACCTTTTACACTTCAGATGAATGTTATTGTATGTAAATGCAGACGGATTACCTGTTTGATGTCCCAGTTGACATTCCATTGCCTCATGGTGTTGTATCTCCAGGTTTTCACAACATCTCCGACACTCAGGTCAATGCGGATTAAACGATTATTAGCAATGCCAAGCACCTCGTCTTTACGGCACCCCTTAAACCTGCATTTATGTGGACAGAAATTGATTGTTGATTCTGATGTCACTTACATCTGATAGAATTTTGCCTAAATTCTTTAAATTAGCAATATCATGGTATAATATCATGGTATATTAAATTAGCAATATCATGGTTATTATTCATGGTTTTATTATTGTTTTCAACCATTATATATATTATATATACCATTATATATATTTTAACCATTATATATATATATATATATATATATATATATATATATATATATATATATATATATATATATATATATATATATATATATATATATATATATATATATATAAAATATAATTTGTGTGTGAATATATATTTTATATATTGTTTTCAACAAATACATATTGTTATATATATTGTTTATATTGTTTTATATATTGTTTTTTAATTTTATATGTTCTGACCTGTTTTGATTTTTGAAATTTGGAAATAGTTTTAAAAATTATATTATTCATTCATTTTCTTTTAGCTTAGTCCCTTATTTATCAGGGATCGCCACAGCGGAATGAACCGCCAACTATTCCAGCATATGTTTTAGGCAGCGGATGCCCCTCCAGCTGCTGCCCGTACTGCAAACCACCCATACACACTCATACACGACAGCCATTTTAGCTTACTCAATTCACCTATAGCACATGCCTTTGGAAAGTGGGGGAAACCGTAGCACCTAAAGGAAACCTACACCAACACGGGCAGATAAAGCAAACTCCAAAAAGAAATGCCAATTGGCCCAGCAAGGGACTCAAACCAGCAACCTTCTTGCTGTGAGGCGACAGCACTACCTACTGCGCTAAATAATATAATATAATATAATATAATATAATATAATATAATATAATATAATATAATATAATATAATATTATTATATTATATTATATTATATTATATTATATTATATTATATTATATTATATTATATTATATTATTGTATTTATATTATTTTATATTTATTTAAATTAAATATCTGTGTCCAGTACCATTCGGAGAGGGTAGTGGCTGGAAATTACGAAAAACACCGGGCAACGGCTGCCATCAAAATAGTTGGTGATCTGGAGGTGTTATGGATTGTACCAAACAACTGAGGACCAGGGAAAAGGGGTGAAATTCCGGGAGTTTTCCAGGAGAAATGACAAAACGGGAGATGGGTCTGAAATACAGGAGACTCCAGGGAAAAACAGGAGTGTTGGCAGGTATGGACTAGGCTTAAATCAGGTGTTGCTGATCTTATCTGATTTTATTGTGATTTTCATGATAAGATTTTTAGTGATTCACATAAATTATAAATAGTTTACTTAGAGTGTTACGTCAAACAGAACAGAGATGGGTTTCTTCTGTAAATATTTCTTTAATTATCACAAAATTTGTCATGACCTACACTCAAACAATTACTTTTGCTGCTTGTTCAAACTACTTATTTAATATAAGTTGAACCAACATTGAATTCTTAAGCTTTGTTTGGGAGAACTGTTATCGACCGTGATGGTGGCGCAGTGGGTAGCATAATCGCCTCGTATCAAGAAGGTCACTGGTTTGAGCCTTGGCTGGGCCATTTGGCATTTCTGTGTGGAGTTCTCATGTGAGGTTTCTTCCGGGTGCTCCGGTTTCCCCCACAGTCCAAAGACATGAGGTACAGATGAATTGGGTAGGCTAAATTGTCCGTAGTGTATGAGTGTGCGTGTGTGTGTGTGTGTGTGTGTGTGTGTGTGTGTGTGGATGTTGCAGATGGAGCTGAAGAACATCCGCTGCGTAAAAACCTGCTGGATAAGTTGGTGGTTCATTCCGCTGTGGCGACCCCGGATAAACAAAGGGACTAAGCCGACAAGAAAATTAATGAATGAATAATCGATTTGTGTTGGGACAACACGACGGAATTGTGTGGAACCCAGCATTTGTTTACAGTGTACCTTACACTCATGTTATTGTGTTTTTATTGAAGCAATTTACGGCATTCATAATATTTATATTAATAATAATATTAAAGCAACTTATATATGGAGAATTACATCAGTTACGATCCTGAAGAGAAATATTGAGAGCAAAATCAGTCCTAACACTCCTAAAAGGTAAACGCCACACTCATTACCCTTTATCACATTCTTTGCATGACAACCCTGACAACTTTTACAAAACTTACCTGACTACAATATAAGAGAGGCCAAAGTCAGGAAGAGCCTGCCAGATCTGAAGAAACTTCTGAATGGCATCAGTTAATGAGAGTTGAGCCACATTTTGATAGGCCTCCAGAATCCTTGGTGTGAGCTGAACAAGGAGAATGAGATTTAAACAGAAAGAAGGGATAGTTCACCTAACAATATTATTAGACAGCAAGTGTCAGAGTTCTGCCACTCCAGTCCTGTTAATTCTTGTTTTTGTGGCAAATTCCAGACACTAGTCAGGTCATGTGTTATATGTGGTGCTCAGCTTGAGTTTTCTCGGGTTGAGTACCTCTTTCTTGTCATTGTGTGAGCGCCTGCCTGGTTACTATTGGACTATGTGCGCTCCAGCTTGATGCGGGCGCGCGAGGTCCGGACATGGTATAGGTGCACGCTCTTGTCATGTTTGTTTTGTCTGCCGCATGATGTTTATTCCCAGCATTTCAGTTGGTTTCGGTTTCAGATGGCGCTGGGAGGGAACATTCACATCGCATATGCAACCCGGGCTCATTGTGGAAACGTAGCCCCGTGGACGTTTCTGCGGACCGTGAGATACATCCCGGGAGGTACGTATTCGAGTGGTTTTTGTTTTCGCGGATCCGCGAGAGGCCGCTGTGCGCGCTTTTTCGCGTCTTGGGTGCCTCTCGGGAGCGCGCGCTGTTCGCGCCCGCGCTGTTCACGCGCGAAAAGCCGCTGGATCGGCTGGATCGGCCGACCCGGCCGTCCTCCTCTTCCTCCTCCTCCTTCCCTAAACCCATGCGACGGTTTGCAAAAGCCGTCCAGAAAAAAAAAAGCAAAAGCCCTTGTCTTCCGCATTTTCGGATCCCGCCGCGTTCTCGCCCTTATTTTTCTGATTCTGTTTTTCATCTTACCTGATTTCTGGAACCGCTGTTCCCCGGACTCGATCCCGGTCGTCGTCCCCGCGGCTGGCTCCTCCTCCTCCTCCGGGGCCTCCGCTCTGCCGACGTAACGCTGTGAGCTAAGCGGACAAACTGGTTGCAATAGGAAAGCCCTCCACTCGGAGGCGAGCCGT
The DNA here is from genome assembly GCF_052040795.2 of Danio rerio. Taxonomy (NCBI): domain Eukaryota; kingdom Metazoa; phylum Chordata; class Actinopteri; order Cypriniformes; family Danionidae; genus Danio; species Danio rerio. The sequence goes on from NC_141025.1 coordinate 73,983,853, forward strand.
CGGCCGGCGAGCGCGAAGAGGAGGAGCGGAGCGGCGCCATACCACCCCGCAGCGTTCGTTTAAAAAAACTAAACGCGGCCGTACGTACCTCCGGCCACGTAAATCGCGGTCTCCAGAAACGTCCGCGGGGCTACGTTTTCAGAATGAGCTTGGGTTGCGCATATGTGAGCGCAAAGTAAGTATCTTTATTTATAGTGTGCTAGTGTCTTGTGTTCTGTTGTGTAGCACGTGGTTTCATGTTTACATCGTAACCACGTGCTTTAGTATCTTGTTTTATGTGAGCATGCAGTCAATGAGCTCTTTCTGTCCTGTTCTAGTCCTGTTTGTATGTAAGCACATGATTGTGTTGTGTTCTTGTACCATGTGTTCTTTTGTCTAGCGTCCTGTCCCGCCCACCTAGTTATCCTGTTTGTAATTATTATTTTCACCTCTCCGCCTGTCTGTTTATTGGTCTGTGTTTCCTATTTATTCTCCTAGTGTGCTCTGTTCTGTGGTGGTCCGTTGTTGACTGTCTGCTTTCTCTTGCTGTTGTATGAGGTCTGTGGATGTCTGGTCTACAACAGTTGTTTAATGTAGTGTGTCATGCCAAGAACCGTTCGAGGTTACAGAAGTAACCCTTCGTTCCCCGAGGAGGGGAACGGAAGTGCCATGAATGGGGGAGGATTCGGATCAGAAGCCGCTTATCTGGAGAGTATTGAACGGGCCAATGAATGAAATTAATTGGCAGCGTAAGCTTGCGCAGGTGTGCGACATCTGCAATTATCTCAGCATATAAGCACACCTGAAGCCAGCAGACGCCATCCTTTTAAGCTGAAGAGACTTTCAAACAGCTAAGGGACAGTCATTATGGCGACGGAATATGGCACTTCCGTTCCCCTCCTCGGGGAACGAAGGGTTACTTCTGTAACCTCGAACGTTCCCCTTCGGTTGGGGAACTTCAGTGCCATGAATGGGAGAATATGGAAAGCGCCATAATGACTGCACCTTACCAACACCCCCGATGAGGAGATAGTCAAGCAAGCGTGACGCACCCACATCATGGGGGGCGCGGTCCTCCAACGTGTCCCTGGCCCTAATTTATCCTACTTCAGAAGTTTTACGGATTTAGATATATTTTTTGGGAAGTCGTGAGCATCTAGATAATTCTAGGAAATACGACAGTACGTTGGGAAGCGTGCAATCCCGATAGGGAGGACGCTGCGGAGGCCATCCGTTACCCAAGGGGGGGATAGATGGCAGAATTTACCTATGGACTAGCCCTAAAAAGGGGGAGTACGCATAGCAAAGAGTGGTTAGCGGAGAGGGAAGACACGAGTCCGCCCAGGGGGGGGACTTAACCGTGGCGGAATAAGCATATGGGATCGCCTAGTGGGGATCACGCATAGCAGGCACCTATACCCAAAACGCGGGCTGACCAGCGGGCAGACCTACAACGTAGTGGGCCAGCAAGTGACTCCTCCGCTGAGTCAGTGCTGGGGGCCACGGAGGAATCTGCAGGGCTCACCTGACGGGGAACTTTACTGACAGATAAAAAAGGCGCACGTACCTCCGTGTTAGGGAGAATGGCGCAGCAAGCGTGTTTCAACACCCTACCAAGTTGTCTCCTCAATCACCAAAGGGTTACCTAATACCCTTGAGGAAACCGGCTCCACTCGCAGATTGTAAAACCTTGCAAATGTGTTGGGTGTCGCCCAGCCCGCAGCTCTACAGATGTCTGTTAGAGAGGCGCCGCGTGCACGCGCCCAAGAGGATGCAACGATCCGAGTGGAGTGTGCACGTACTCCCGGGGGACACGGCTGACCTCGACTCGAATAAGCGAGTGAAATGGCATCCACAATCCAGTGGGATAATCTTTGTTTCGATACGGCACTTCCCTGCTGCCGACCGCCATAACAGACAAAGAGCTGCTCAGATGATCTAAAATTCTGAGTACGGTCCACATAAATGCGCAGAGCGCGAACTGGACAAAGTAAAGAAAGGGCTGGGTCTGCCTCCTCCGGGGGCAGCGCTTGCAGGTTCACTACCTGATCTCTAAAGGGGGTGGTAGGAACCTTGGGCACATAACCGGGGCGGGGTCTCAGGATAACGTGAGAGTAATCCGGCCCGAATTCCAGGCACGAGTCACTGACCGAAAATGCCTCCAGGTCCCCGACCCTCTTGATGGAGGCCAACGCAACCAGCAGAGCTGTCTTCAGGGACAGAAATCTTAGAGATACTGATTCGAGTGGCTCAAAGGGATCGGATCGCAGACTCGTGAGAACGAGGGCGAGATCCCAAGAGGGCATGAGAGGGGGGCGAGATGGATTAATTCGCCTAGCACCCCTAAGGAACTGGATGACCAGGTTATGCTTTCCCACGGTGCCGCCAGCTACCGCGCTATGATAAGCGGAGATGGCGGCCACGTAAACCTTGAGAGTGGAGGGCGACAGCCTGCTGTCCAACTTCTCTTGAAGGAAAGAGAGCACAACACTAATCTGGCAATTTCGGGGGTCTTCTCTGCGAGAGACGCACCATTCAGTGAATAGACTCCACTTCAGGGCGTAGGCGCGCCTCGTGGAGAGGGCTCTAGCCTGAGTGATGGTATTAACCACCGCAGTCGGTAGGTTACCCAAGTCTTCCTCGCGTCTAGGGACCACACGTGGAGGTTCCAAAGATCGGGGCGAGGGTGCCAGATGGTGCCCTGTCCCTGAGAGAGTAGGTCCTCTCTCAAAGGGATCCGCCAGGGGAGGGCCGTCGCGAGGAGTGAGAGCTCTGATATCCAGGTCCGGTTGGGCCAAAGGGGCGCAACTAGCAGAACCTGTTCCTCGTCCTCCCTGACCTTGCACAGAAACTGCGCGAGCAGGCTCACTGGGGGAAACGCATACTTGCGCATGCCCCGAGGCCAGCTGTGGGCCAGTGCATCCGTGCCGAGAGAGCCCTCGGTCAGGGAAAAAAACAACTGGCAGTGAGCGTTCTCGGGGGAAGCAAACAGATCGATCTGGGCCTCCCCGAATCACGCCCATATCAGCTGAACAGACTCGGGGTGGAGTCTCCATTCTCCAGGGCGTAACAGCTGTCGTGAGAGCGCATCGGCTGCACGATTGAGCGTGCCTGGGACGTGAATGGCGCGCAGCGATTTCAGCCGCGGGTGACTCCAGAGGAGCAGACGGCGGGCGAGCTGAGACATGCGGCGAGAGCGCATACCCCCCATGCGGTTGATATACGCCGCCGCCGCCGTACTGTCCGTCCTGACCAGCACGTGTTGCCGCTCCAGCACCGGTAAAAAGCGGTGGAGAGCGAGGAACACTGCCAACAGCTCTAGGCGATTGATATGCCAATGCAGCTGGGCACCCTTCCAGAGGCCCGCAGCCGCATGCCCGCGACACACGGCCCCCCAACCCGTGTTGGAAGCGTCTGTTGAAACAACAACATGGCTGGATGCCTGTCCTAGAGGCACACCGGCCTGTAGGAACGAGGGGTCGTTCCAAGGGCTGAGGGCGCGGCGACACAGCGCAGTAACCGAGACCCGGTGTGTGCCCGCGTGCCATGCGCGTCTGGGGACCCGATCGTGAAGCCAGTGCTGAAGTGGTCTCATATGGAGCAACCCGAGCGGCGTGACGGCGGCTGCGGATGCCATATGCCCCAGGAGCCTCTGAAAGAACTTCAGTGGGACCACTAGTTTGCTGTCGAGCTCCCTCAGACAGTTCAGCAACAGGCGAGCGCGTTCCTCGGAGAGGTGCGCTACCATGGTGATCGAGTCCAGCTCCATCCCGAGAAAAGAAATCCTCTGCACGGGGGCGAGTTTGCTCTTTTCTCGGTTGACCTGAAGCCCCAGTAGGCGGAGATGCCGAAGCACCTCGTCCCTGTGCATAATCAATTGCTCCCGCGAGTGGGCTAAAATCAGCCAGTCGTCGAGATAACCGAGTATGCGAATGCCCGCGAGCCGAAGGGGCGCTAGGGCACCCTCCGCGAGTTTGGTGAAGACCCGCGGAGACAGAGAGAGCCCGAAGGGGAGGACCTTGTACTGCCACGCTCGACCCTCGAACGCAAACCGCAGAAATTGGCGGTGGCGTGGAAGAATGGAGACATGGAAATACGCGTCCTTCAGGTCTATGGCTGCAAACCAATCCCGAGGACGAACGCATTGGAGAATGCGCCTCTGCGTGAGCATTCTGAACGGCAGCTTGTGCAGACAGCGGTTCAAAACGCGCAGATCTAGGATTGGCCGTGACCCACCGCTCTTTTTGGGTACGATGAAGTATGGGCTGTAAAACCCACTCTCCATCTCGGCTGGAGGAACCGGCTCGATTGCACCCTTCGCCAGGAGGGCAGCAATCTCCTCTCGCAAGACAGGGGCGGACAGGGGGTTGACCCTGGAGAAATACACGCCCGTAAACTTGGGGGGCCGTTTCGCGAACTGAATCGCGTAACCGAGTCTGATTGTGCGTATGAGCCACCGCGAGGGGCTGGCCCGCGCTAACCAGGCAGGCAGAGCCCTCGCTAATGGAGTCATCGCTACAATCGCTGACGTACCAGCGGTGGGGCAGCGCGGAGTGGGTGTGCTGATCCGGGAAGCACGAGGGTCCCGCGGAAAAGCTGGAGGAGAGCGATTCGCTCTGGCTCCGCACCCTGACTCCGGAGAGGGGACTGGAGGGCTGAGGGAAGGGAGACCGTCCCCCCAGCGCTCGTGAGCCACTGGCGAAGCACGTAGAGTCTGCGAGCCGGAAGGCAGCGCGTCCCGGACTGGCAGAACTCGTGCAGTCACATCCGGGGAAGGGAAAAAGTGCTCTTTTACTGATGTTTTGGTGGCACTGAAAAGTACCGTTGTTATCGGGGCCCCGCCCTCCAGCGGGGAAAGAGCAAGTTTCCTCTTCTCCGGATGGCCTGTCTCAGGGACGCTTCGCGGTCCGTTTACCGGACTTAACGGCGCCCTGGGCAGGAGGGGCTGCCTGCTTTCGAGGTGAACGCCGCGCCCGCTTGGCCGGAGGCGCAGGCGGGGGCGGGGCAGCACTCGTTGGCGGGCGCCCTCGGCGAGGAACAGCGGAGGTGGATGGCTCGGCGGGCGGAGCGGGCTTACGGCCACGCCGATAGATGACATTGCCCATCGCATCCGACTGCTCTTTCACCGCCTTGAATTCCTGGGTGAATTCACCGACGGTGTCGCCGAACAGGCCAGCCTGGGATATGGGCGAGTCAAGAAAGCGAACTTTGTCAACGTCGCGCATATCGGCCAGGTTTAGCCAGAGGTGGCGTTCCTGAACCACAAGTGTGGACATCGTCCTCCCCAGCGCACACGCGGCGGACTTAGTAGTCCGAAGAGCATAGTCGGTCGCGGTGCGCAGCTCATGTAATAAGCTTGGGTTGGACCCGCCCTCGTGCAGCTCGGCCAGCGCCTGCGCTTGGTAGCGCTGGTAGGTGGCCATCGCGTGCAAAGCAGAAGCAGCCTGGCCCGCAGCCTTATAAGCTCTGGCTCCGAGGGAGGCAGACAACCTACAGGCTTTGGACGGGAGGCGGGGCAAACCCCGCCACGTAGAGGCGCCGCGCGGACAAAGATTGACCGCGATAGCGCGCTCCACTGACGGGATCGCCTCATACCCCCTGGCAGCTCCGCCATCAAGGGCGGTGAGGGCGGAGGCACACGCAGCACGGGCAGAGAAAGGTGCCCTCCAGGACTGCGTGAGCCTACTGTGCACTTCCGGGAAGAAGGGGACGAGAGGCTTCGAAGGCTTCGCCTTCTGGTCCTCTACGTAGCACCCATCTAGTCGGTCCGGCCGCGGAGCTGGGGGATAAACCATCTCCAACCCCACGGCCGAAGCAGCCCGGGAAAGCACGGCTAACATGTCCGCTTCAGGATCCGATTTGACAGCGCTCACCTGCCCGGAGGGGGCGAGCGGGTCCGGATCTTCGTCGGACAGTGAAAGCCCACCCTCCGATGCCGCGGAGGACATCTGATCTCCGGTGTCAGCGAGTGTGAGAGCTACCATCTGGTTAGACGGATCACTCTCACCACCCGAAGCTTGGATGGAGCGCCGTGAGGAGCGAGAGGTCCGCGAGCCCGTGGGCGGCGGATTAGCTCCCGCTGAAACCCTCAGATCTGCCCGAGCGCCCGCTGCTTTTTTAGAACAGGAGGCAACTGGGGTGGCTCGCTCTCTTGCGAAAGTTAGCCGCGATCTTAGCTGTGCAACGGTCATGGCATCGCAATGACGACATGAACCGCCCGCGAGCACCGCATTAACATGCTGGACCCCCAAACATGCAATGCAGTGATCGTGTCCATCATCCGGAGACAGGAAACCCCCGCATCCAGAAACGCACAGTCGGAGCGCCATCCTGAAAAGGACGTGCTGCACGACTGTGTTGCTCTTTTAGGAAAGTTGCAACTATACGCACCGCTCTGGAGGACCGGACCCAAAGAACCGCAGGCAAGGGAGTAACCCAGCTCGACCGTCTGCCACCGCGAAGACCCACTCTGGACCGGGAGACACACTCGTTCGCTCTGAAGTGCTGATCAGCAAGAGGAACCCTCATCGACTCACTCAGAAAGGATCTGAAGCGAAAAGGATGGCGTCTGCTGGCTTCAGGTGTGCTTATATGCTGAGATAATTGCAGATGTCGCACACCTGCGCAAGCTTACGCTGCCAATTAATTTCATTCATTGGCCCGTTCAATACTCTCCAGATAAGCGGCTTCTGATCCGAATCCTCCCCCATTCATGGCACTGAAGTTCCCCAACCGAAGGGGAACAAATCAAGTTAAGTCTAGTTGAGTGTTTAATATAATGTCATGTTTTTTCCCCACATGGGGAGATTTGAGTTATGTTTTTGTTTTGTTTTTTAAATAAATCCTTCATTTCCCGCATTTGGGTCCTCGCCTTCTCTCCATTCACCTCATACCGTGACAGCAAGAGTGCGGGAAAGAAACCAAACTTTCATATTTGGGTGAACTAACCCTTTAAAGTCAACGCTGTAATTAATTAACATCTTTAATATGTGGTACCTGTTTGGGTTTGTACTTCTTCTGGTAGCGTGGCGAGACGAGGCTGTGTGTGTTGATGCTTTCATCCGTCTGGGCTGTGTTATTGCTAGGTGTGGTTTTCTGCATGGCCAGAAAGGACTGGATACTCTGCACTTCATTAGAGAACGAGCTGTCGGCTAAAGTCTTGCCTTTTGAGGCCAAACGACATGCTGCCATCCATCGGCTGTACTGCTGCTCCTGCAGTAAATCAGAGAGTCTCAATCAGTGAGAGTCTCACTTTAGCGCTGTCTACGGGTGTAGTAACGAGCAAACAAAGAAAACAAAGCACAAAGGCAGAACATTTCATAGGTAATATTATGTTTTTTTCTGTTTTTGTATGTTCTGAACTTTTGTGCTAATCAGGTAAGGTTATTGATGATAACAGTCACTTACTGCATTCACCATACGGCAAAGCAGCTCCAACTCGCACTAAACACTCCGCTTATGCTAGTTTTGTTGAATAAAATCAGCAAACAATGCAAAAGAAATATGACAACGAGATGCTGCGCTGCCAGAAACTTGTATTATTGTCGCCTAACGTTAGTGAAAGAGTCGTTCGGGGGGATTCATTCACAAACGAATCGCTCCCTCCGTCAGTATGAGAAGTGAAAGCAGGAGAGGAGCTGTGTTTCAGGACACTGATAAGATTAAATTTAACAGGGAGGGTGAATAGTACATTTCTGTACACACAAACACAAGCTTTTTGTCAGGAATGCCGTGCGGTCACTGATCCATCAATGTAGAAAAGTGATGTAAAATTATAATTTTCGTAATTAGAAAAAAAATTACATACTAACATCCAGGAAAACTCACGATCATAGATATATGTGTATATGTGTATATCTCTGGCTTTGGATGGCCACAGTCCTCCACTGTACCTTGGTCCCGCATTCATTTCAAAGGAGCGCTACCCTGTAGCAAGATGGCGGCACTATTGACGCATTCCGTCCAATAGACAACAATAGGCCAGGCGACATCTAATGTATATATCTATAATTAGGGGTAAGTTACTTAAAAAAAAAAGTACCGCTGCGCAAAGATTAATTGCATCCAAAATGAAAGTTTGAAAGATTAGCACTTCATAAGATTACACATAACTGACTTACATGCTCGCAGCGCAAGTAGACCTCATTCATGCCCTCTGGCCCGGGTATCAGCAACCTGATACAAAACTTCTGCCCAGCAACGCTCACGTCAGGAGCCACTTCACAACCTGTGTCGGTCAAAGATTTGTGGTCATCTGTGTGTCTTGTACACACATATAAGCTTTGGTTGCACTTTATATTAAGGGGCCTTAACTACAAGTATTTACATTAAAAATATGTACAATGTACTTATTGTGTTCATAATGTATTGCAGAACACTTCTAGTGCTATTGAGGGCAAGGTTAGAAACAAGTTTGGTGGTATGGATAGGTTTAGAGATGGTCTAAGGCAGGGATCAACAATCTCGGTCCTGGAGGGCCGGTGTCCCTGCAGGGTTTAGCTCCAACTTGCCTCAACACACCTGCCTGGATGTTTCAAGTATACCTAATAATACCTTGATTAGCTTGTTCAGGTGTGTTTGATTAGGATTGGAGCTAAAATCTGCAGGACACCGGCTCTCCAGGAACAAGTTTGGTGACCACTGGTCTAAGGGATGGTCAACAGTGTAATTACAAATGTAAGTACAGAATCTAATAACAATGTAATTACATGCATGCAGTTAATCAAGTGTAAGTACAATGTGGCTGCACAGTGGTTAGCACTGTCGCCTCACAGCAAGAAGATCGCTGGTTCGTGCCTCGGCTGGGCCAGTTGGCATTTCTGTGTGGAGTTTGCATGTTCTCCCAGTGTTTGCGTTGGTTTCCTCCTCCCGTTTCCCCCACAGTCCAAAGACATGTGGTATAGGTGAATTGGGTAAGCTAAATTGGCTGCAATGTATGTGTGTAAATGAGTGTGTATGGGTGTTGGGTTGCGGCTGGAAGGGCTTCCACTGCATAAAATATACGATGGATAAGCTGGCGGTTCATTCCACTGTGACAACCCCTGATTAATTAAGGGACTAAGCCGAAAATAAAATGAAAGAATGAATAAGTACAATGTCAAAACATGTATTTACACAACAAGTACATGGTAACAAACTATTAATATCATTGTGTAATTGCATGTTATGCTTAATATAAAGTGGGACCTGTGTTTTTAATTGAGTGTGTGATCACCTTTAAGGTTCATCTGTTGAATTGGCTCTTTACAGCTCTCCTCTTTACTCTTGTAGTAGGAGATGGTCGTGTCCTTAAATGTAAACCAGTATTGTTTATAGCCTTTCAGGGTCAGCCGTTTTGGCCTGAGAGGAAACAAAACCACAGCTTATATAATTGAGCAGAAGGATATTTGTGAACCTGGACCATAAAAACATTTGTAAGGCCATTTAAAATGTGCATTTAAATGATTTATTAATATACTTGTTCTATCTTTGATTAATCAGCGTTTTAAAACATTAAATAAATAATAAGTGCAAAAATTGCCTATTTATTTATACATTAAAATGATTTTTAAATGCATTTTTTATAGATTTGTTAAAGTATATTTAAAAACACAATCTGAATGGACACAATTACAGTTAAAACCAGAAGCTTACATAGACTGTATAAAAAGGCATATAACCATTTAAAAAGTCAGATGTTAATATGACTAAACTTTTTCTCTTTTAGGTAAGTTAGGATTTTAAAATTAGTTTCTGTTAAGCTTAATAGCGGAATAATAAGAGAGATATGTTTTGATAAATTGTTATAACTTTTCTTGAAAGTCATGAATATTCTGCCTCTGAAAAGGCTCAGATGATGGTGTGAAGGTTTTGGAAGTTTCTGATTGGCTAATTGACCACACTTAAGTTAATTGGAGGCACAACTGTAAAATAGTATTTAAGGAAAACCCCAAACACACTGCTTCCCTGTGTGACAACATGGGAAAATCAGCAAGCCAGAATCAACAAGAAAAGCCAGATTACATTTTGCTAAATTACACTGGGAAAAAGAATCATTTTTGGAGACATGTCCTGTGGTCTGATTAAACTAAGATTGAACAGTTTGGCCATAAAGACCAGTGTTACATTTGGAGGACAAAGGGGAAAGCTTACAAGCCTAGCAACACTATCCCAACTGTGAAGTATGGGGGTGGCAGCATCATGTTGTGGGGCTGTTGTGCTGCTGGAGGGACTGGTCCACCTTACAGCATAGATGACATCATGAAGAAAGAATATTATGTAGAAATACTGAAGCAACATCTCAAGACATCAGCCAGGAAATTACAACTTGTTCACAAATGGGTTCTCCAGACAGACCATGACCCTAAGCATACTGTCAAATTAGTTAAAATGTAATTAAAGGACAACAGAGTGAATGTTTTGGAGTGGCTATCACAAAGCCCTGATCTCAATCCTATAGAAAATTTGTGGGCAGAGTTGAAAAAGCTTGTGCAAGCAAGACAGCCTACAAATCTGACTCAGTTGCACCAACTCTGTCAGGAGGAATGGGCCAAAATTCCTTCAAACTATTGTAAGAAGCTTGTGGAAGGATGACGAAAACATTTGACTAAAGTTATACAGTTTAAAAAACAAGCAAAAAATATCAGGGAAATGTTGTAAACTTTGACTCTCTAGAAATTATTAAAACATTCTCAAAAAATATTTTGTCTCATTATTCTGGCCTTTGGCAAATGTAAATGATTTAGGTTATCCTAACAGACCTAAAATAGTAAACATTTTGTATGATTTACCATCAAACATTTAAAAAAAAATGGTTATGTTCCTTTTTTAGAGTGTACGTAAACTTCTGGTTTCAACTGTATTTCAGTTTCAGTTTACTTTATTTTTGTCATTCAAAACATCATAATAAATTGTAATGCAGAATGAAATTACGTTACATCAGACCCAACAAGAACATAAAAAACAAGCATCAAACACTATAAAACCAACAAAATAAGCTTTTATGATTTCATAAATATATAAAAATATAATTATATAAAATATAACCCGATTTCAAAAAAAATCACAAAAGGGAATAAATTAATAAATAACTATTGCACAGTTTGTTATAATAGTTATAATAGTAACAATTTGTCCTAGTTTAACTATTTAATGATTTATTATTACATACTAGCTATTCAATATTATTTAAGATACTGTATTATTCAAAAGTCTTATAATGACTATGGCCAGGGTGGGTTGGATCCCTTAAAATGCTATTTGCCCTAGACAGACAACATCATTGATATAGTTCCTCGATAGATTTAATTTTGACTCTAACAGACCTTTCAGCTGACTTTATTATCTTCTTTATGGTGTTCTTGTCAGATTCAGTGATACAGTTCATCCAGAAAGTATTCATAGCGCTTCACTTTTTCCACATTTTTTATATTACAGCCTTATTCCAAAATGGATTCATTTCCATAATGACAATGTGAAAAAAGAGTTTTTAAAATTGTTGCAAATTTATTAAAGATAAAAAAGCAGAAAAATCACATGTACAGAAGTTTTCAGTGTGAGAGTTACGAGTTAAGAGTGTGAGATTTATGTCTAACCTGAATATTTTCAAGTAGTCGTGTAGTTCAGGTGCTGTCATTGTTTCCTGCGTGGACAGTTAAAATGTTAGCTAACAGTTAATTACAGATTAATTCAGATGACATACACAGCGTATATAAGTACCCCCCCCCCCCCACAAATCTCTCATATAAATTTACTATAGGAAGCTATACAATATTATATACAGTTGAAGTCTGAATTATTAGCCCCCCTTTGAATTTTTTTTCTTTTTTTAAATTATTTTCCAAATTATGTTTAACAGAGCAAGGAAAAAGGAAATTTTCACAGTGTGTCTGATAATATTTTTTCTTCTGGATAAAGTCTTATTTGTTTTATTTTGGCTAGCATAAAAGCAGTTTTTAAAATTTTTAAAAACATTTTAAGGACAAAATTTTTAGCCCCTTTAAGCAAATTTTTTTATAGTCTACAGAACAAACCATCATTGTACAATAGCTTGCCTAATTACCGTAACCTGCCTAGGTAACCTAATTAACCTAGTTAAGCCTTTAAATGTCACTTTAAGCTGTATAGTAGTGTCTTAAAAATATCTAGTCAAATATTATTTACTGTCATTATGGCACAGATAAAGTAAATCATTTATTAGAAATGAATTATTAAAACTATTATGTTTAGAAATGTGTTGAAAAAATCTGCTCTCCTTTAAACAGAAATTGGGGGAAAAAATAAGCAGGGGGCAAATAATTCAGGGGGGCTAATAATTCTGACTTCAACTGTATGTGCATATACATTAGATTACTCAGTACTGAAGCCAAATCTGGAGCTAATCGAATGAAATAACTTAAGATAATGCTCCAAAATTAATACACCCAAATATATATTTTAGCGAAAATATGAAATAAAAAAATGTAAAAAGAGCAAAATTTAAGACAAACAAAAAATATATATGTTTGTTAAAATTTTGTAGTATTTTTGTTTTTTCCCCCAATTTTTCGCATGAATTTAAATGTATTATATTTTTATTTTTTAAAGATGTTCGGTGACTAATATACTGTTGTAATAAATGTATTCGTTTAATAAATCTGTTTTGTTCAACTGCACCAAAATATATTACTTTTGTGCATGAGAAATTGGTTAAAATATTCATTTTCAAAATGGGTTGTACTGATTTATGTTGAGCACTCTATATCCATACAGTCTTGAACTGGTAGTTTCAATATATAGTTCAATACTGCTGTTAGTTCACCCAAAAAGAACTATTTACTCACCCTTAAGTGATTACAAAACTTTAAGAGTTTCTTTATTCTCTTGAACACAAAAGAAGATATTTTGAAGAATGTTGGAAACCGGTAACCATTGAAGATTATTTTAACACATTTCTAAACATAATAATTTTAATAACTTATTTCTAATTTGACTAGATGTTTTTCAAGACACCAGTATTCAGCTTAAAGTGACATTTAAAGGCTTAATTGGGTTAATTAGGTAAGTTAGGGTATTTAGGCAAGTCATTGTATAACAGTGGTTTGTTTTTTAGACTATGAAACAAATATTGCTTAAGGGTGCTAATAATTTTGACCTTAAAATGCTTTTTTAAAAAATGTAAAACTGCTTTTATTCTAGCCGAAATAAAACAAATAAGACTTTCTCCAGAAAAAAAAATAATATTATAGGAAATACTGTGAAAAATCTCTTGCTCTGTTGAACATCTTTTGGGAAATATTGGAAAAAAAATTCACAGAATCATTCTGACTTCAGCTGAATACATTTATGATACATAACTGTTTTATGTAGTTTTGGTTTTTTATGTACTGGTTTGCTTTAATTGATTTTGTGTCATTGTGAGACTGACCAGCATGTCATCTGCACTGCTCTCTCCTTCCATTTTCACCTCCAGACACTGTAAAGCTGAATCCAGATCATCCATCGCCGGACAGGAAGCCACAAGCTGTTCTGTCAGAGACACTTTCCCAATGTGGTACTGGTGTGACACACACACACACACACACACACACACACACACACACACACACACACACACACACACACACACACACACACACACACACACACACACACAAACACACACACAAACACACACACACACACACAAATAAGAATCAAACATTTTACTTAAAGCAGGGGTGTCCAAAGTCGGCCCTGGAGGGCCAGTGCTCTGCATAGTTTAGCTCCAAATTCCTTCAACACACCTCCCTGGAAGTTTCTAGTATACCAAGAAAGAGCTTGATTAGCTTTTTCAGGTGTGTTTAACAGGGGTTGGAACTAAAATATGCAGAACACTGGCTTTCCAGGCCCGAGTTTGGACACTCGCCCAAATAACCTCATCATTTACTCTCCCTCGTGTGTTTTCTTTCTTCTGCTGAACACGAAAGAAGATAAATGCTGGTTGCTGGCGCCCATTGACATTCATAGTAGGAAAAATATTTACCATGGAAGTCAATGGGCACCAGCTATCAGCATTTTTCAACATACACAATTCCTTCATGTTGTCCTAACACAAGTCAATTGCAAATTTAAGTAGATTGAACATTAAAAAATTAAGTTGTCCCTCAATAAACTCAGGAATTGTGCTGATTCAGCTCATTTTAAACACAAGAAGTGTAGGGTGCGTAAATGGCAGAGGTTTCATTATTGGGTGAACTATCCCTTAAAGTTATGTTTATATGGGATATTTCTCATTAATATAATGAGCTGATATCTGCTGTCCATCGTCTGTACCTGTAATGCAGCAAAGACCATCATCTCCTCCTCAGTGCATTCGATTTCCTCCAGCAGGATAGCCCACCTTGCCTGCTCGTACAGCTGTGTCAGACGCACAACGTCCGACTGCCAGAGACATTCACAAGATGTTCATTAATAGGTTAGGTGAGAAAAAAATGACAAAATTACCCATAATGTGCTTTTTAGAACATACAGCAAAAATAGCTAAATACTAGACTCAGTTTGTTGTGGTTTTCAGGAGATCTGGGTGCATACAGACACGAAAGGACAAAAAGAACGGTTAATTAAGTAAGATTAAAACAGAAAATTACATATATTGAACATCTAAATGAGAATATTTATGTATGTATGTATGCGTTATATATGCATTTTATGATTATATTACCATTTGTATAATACTATTTGTACTGTACTGTATTTTTTTTGGTTTAGTTTATATATAAAACATAAGTAATTATATAGTAAAATCAAAATCTGTCAACATTAAGTTCAAGTAGAAGTTTCTGCAACTATATTTTGTATATTTATATTAATTACATTTCCAATGAAGCGACGTGGTGGCACAGTAGGTTGTGCTGTCGCCTCACAGCAAGAAGGTTGCTGGTTCGAGCCTCGGCTGGGTCAGTTGGCATTGCTGTGGAGTTTGCATGTTCTCCCCACGTTTGCATGGATTTCCTCCGGGTGCTCCGGTTTCCCCCACAGTCCTTACATGCGGTATAAGTGATTTGGGTAAGCTTAAATTGTCCGTAGTGTATGAGTGTGAATGAGTGTGTATGGTTGTTTCCCAGTGATTGGTTGCAGCTGGAAGAACATCCGCTGCGTAAAAATATATGCTGGATAAGTTAGTGGTTCATTCCGCTGTGGTAACCCCGTATTAATAAAGTAAATAAGTTGAAAAGATAATGAATGAATAAATAAATAAATATTTATTACATTATCAATAGTAAAGTATTTACTATGGTCCCGCTTTATTTGATTTTGGTTCATTGATCTTGTAAACAGAATATCTCAAAAGGTCATGATAATGTTTTTGATGTAGGAGCATGTGATAATCCCTATGATGTCATTCCTCATATATATGCGATTGGATTGGATTATGTTTAATGACTGTAGTCACTGAAATAGTGAATTTACACTGTATTTAAATGATGATGGTCCAGGATCAACAATAGTTCATTTACACTGTATTTAAATGTTTATGATGGTCCAGGATCAACAATCGTGAATTTAAACTGTTTTTAAATGATGATGGTCCAGGATCAACAATAGTGAATTTACACTGTATTTAAATGATGATGATCCAGGATCAACAATAGTGAATTTACACTGTATTTAAATAATGATGGTCCAGGATCAACAATAGTGAATTTACACTGTTTTCAAATGATGATGGTCCAGGATCAACAATAGTGAATTTACACTGTATTTAAATGATGATGGTCTAGGATCAACAATAGTAAATTTACATTGTATTTAAATGATGATGGTCCAGGATCAACAATAGTGAATTTACACTGCATTTAAATGATGATGGTCCAGGATCAACAATAGTAAATTTACATTAAATTTAAATGATGATGGTCCAGGATCAACAATAGTGAATTTACACTGTATTTAAATGATGATGGTCCAGGATCAACAATAGTAAATTTACACTGTATTTAAATGATGATGGTCCAGGATCAACAATAGTAAATTTACACTGTATTTAAATGATGATGGTCCAGGATCAACAATAGTGAATTTACACTGTATTTAAATGATGATGGTCCAGGATCAACAATAGTAAATTTACACTGTATTTAAATAATGATGGTCCAGGATCAACAATAGTGAATTTTATTGTAATTAAATGATGATGGTCCAGGATCAACAATATTGAATTTACACTGTATTTAAATGATGATGGTCCAGGATCAACAATATTGAATTTACACTGTATTTAAATGATGATGGTCCAGGATCAACAATAGTGAATTTACACTGTATTTAAATTATGATGGTCCAGGATCAACAATAGTGAATTTACACTGTATTTAAATGTTTATAATGGTCCAGGATCAACAATAGTGAATTTACACTGTTTTTAAATGATGATGCTCCAGGGTCAACAATAGTGAATTTACACTGTATTTAAATGATGATGGTCCAGGATCAACAATAGTGAATTTACACTGTATTTAAATGATGATGGTCCAGGATCAACAATAGTGAATTTACATTGTATTTAAATGATGATGGTCTAGGATCAACAATAGTGAATTTAAACTGTATTTAAATAATGATGGTCCAGGATCAACAATAGTGAATTTACACTGTATTAAAATGATGATGGTCCAGGATCAACAATAGTGAATTTACACTGTATTGAAATAATGATGGTCCAGGATCAACAATAGTGAATTTACACTGTATTTAAATGATGATGGTCCAGGATCAACAATAGTGAATTTACATTGTATTTAAATGATGATGGTCCAGGATCAACAATAGTGAATTTACACTGTATTTAAATGATGATGGTCCAGGATCAACAATAGTGAATTTACACTGTATTTAAATAATGATGGTCCAGGATCAACAATAGTGAATTTACACTGTATTTAAATGATGATGGTCCAGGATCAACAATAGTGAATTTACACTGTATTTAAATGATGGTCCAGGATCAACAATAGTGAATTTACCTTTTATTTAAACGATGATGGTCCAGGATCAACAATAGTGAATTTAAACTGTATTTAAATGATGATGGTCCAGGATCAACAATAGTGAATTTAAACTGTATTTAAATAATGATGGTCCAGGATCAACAATATTGAATTTAAACTGTATTTAAATGATGATGGTCCAGGATCAACAATAATGAATTTACATAGTATTTAAATGATGATGGTCCAGGATCAACAATAGTTCATTTACATTGTATTTAAATGATGATGGTCCAGGATCAATAATAGTGAATTTAAACTGTATTTAAATAATGATGGTCCAGGATCAACAATAGTGAATTTAAACTGTATTTAAATGATGATGGTCCAGGATCAACAATAGTGAATTTACACTGTATTTAAATGATGATGGTCCAGGATCAACAATAGTGAATTTACATTGTATTTAAATGATGATGGTCCAGGATCAACAATAGTCAATTTACATTGTATTCAATTGATGATGGTCCAGGATCAACAATAGTGAATTTACACTGTATTTAAATGATGACCGTCCAGGATCAACAATAGTGAATTTACACTGTATTTAAATGATGATGGTCCAGGATCAACAATAGTGAATTTACACTGTATTTAAATGATGATGGTCCAGGATCAACAATCGTGAATTTACACTGTATTTAAATGATGATGGTCCAGGATCAACAATAGTGAATTTACACTGTATTTAAATGTTTATGATGGTCCAGGATCAACAATAGTGAATTTACACTGTATTTAAATGATGATGGTCCAGGATCAACAATAGTGAATTTACATTGTATTTAAATGATGATGGTCCAGGATCAACAATAGTGAATATACACTGTATTTAAATGATGATGGTCCAGGATCAACAATAGTGAATTTACATTGTATTTAAATGATGATGGTCCAGGATCAACAATAGTGAATATACACTGTATTTAAATGATGATGGTCCAGGATCAACAATAGTGAATTTACACTGTATTTAAATGATGATGGTCCAGGATCAACAATAGTGAATTTACACTGTATTTAAATGATGATGGTCCAGGATCAACAATAGTGAATTTACATTGTATTTAAATGATGATGGTCCAGGATCAACAATAGTGAATTTAAACTGTATATAAATGATGATGGTCCAGGATCAACAATAGTGAATTTACACTGTATTTAAATAATGACGGTCCAGGATCAAAAATAGTCAATTTACATTGTATTCAATTGATGATGGTCCAGGATCAACAATAGTGAATTTACACTGTATTTAAATGATGATGGTCCAGGATCAACAATAGTGAATTTACACTGTATTTAAATGATGATGGTCCAGGATCAACAATAGTGAATTTACATTGTATTTAAATAATGACGGTCCAGGATCAAAAATAGTCAATTTACACTGTATTTAAATGATGATGGTCCAGGATCAACAATAGTGAATTTACACTGTATTTAAATGTTTATGATGGTCCAGGATCAACAATAGTGAATTTACACTGTATTTAAATGATGATGGTCCAGGATCAACAATAGTGAATTTACATTGTATTTAAATGATGATGGTCCAGGATCAACAATAGTGAATATACACTGTATTTAAATGATGATGGTCCAGGATCAACAATAGTGAATTTACATTGTATTTAAATGATGATGGTCCAGGATCAACAATAGTGAATATACACTGTATTTAAATGATGATGGTCCAGGATCAACAATAGTGAATTTACATTGTATTTAAATGATGATGGTCCAGGATCAACAATAGTGAATATACACTGTATTTAAATGATGATGGTCCAGGATCAACAATAGTGAATTTACACTGTATTTAAATGATGATGGTCCAGGATCAACAATAGTCAATTTACACTGTATTTAAATGATGATGGTCCAGGATCAACAATAGTGAATTTACATTGTATTTAAATGATGATGGTCCAGGATCAACAATAGTGAATTTACACTGTATTTAAATGATGATGGTCCAGGATCAACAATAGTAAATTTACACTGTATTTAAATGATGATGGTCCAGGATCAACAATAGTAAATTTACACTGTATTTAAATGATGATGGTCCAGGATCAACAATAGTGAATTTACACTGTATTTAAATGATGATGGTCCAGGATCAACAATAGTAAATTTACACTGTATTTATATAATGATGGTCCAGGATCAACAATAGTGAATTTTATTGTAATTAAATGATGATGGTCCAGGATCAACAATATTGAATTTACACTGTATTTAAATGATGATGGTCCAGGATCAACAATATTGAATTTACACTGTATTTAAATGATGATGGTTCAGGATAAACAATAGTGAATTTACACTGTATTTAAATAATGATGGTCCAGGATCAACAATAGTGAATTTACACTGTATTTAAATGATGATGGTCCAGGATCAACAATAGTGAATTTACACTGTATTTAAATGATGATGGTCCAGGATCAACAATAGTGAATTTACACTGTATTTAAATAATGATGGTCCAGGATCAACAATAGTGAATTTACACTGTATTAAAATGATGATGGTCCAGGATCAACAATAGTGAATTTACACTGTATTGAAATAATGATGGTCCAGGATCAACAATAGTGAATTTACACTGTATTTAAATGTTTATAATGGTCCAGGATCAACAATAGTGAATTTACACTGTTTTTAAATGATGATGCTCCAGGGTCAACAATAGTGAATTTACACTGTATTTAAATGATGATGGTCCAGGATCAACAATAGTGAATTTACACTGTATTTAAATAATGATGGTCCAGGATCAACAATAGTGAATTTACACTGTATTAAAATGATGATGGTCCAGGATCAACAATAGTGAATTTACACTGTATTGAAATAATGATGGTCCAGGATCAACAATAGTGAATTTACACTGTATTTAAATGATGATGGTCCAGGATCAACAATAGTGAATTTACATTGTATTTAAATGATGATGGTCCAGGATCAACAATAGTGAATTTACACTGTATTTAAATGATGATGGTCCAGGATCAACAATAGTGAATTTACACTGTATTTAAATAATGATGGTCCAGGATCAACAATAGTGAATTTACACTGTATTTAAATGATGATGGTCCAGGATCAACAATAGTGAATTTACACTGTATTTAAATGATGGTCCAGGATCAACAATAGTGAATTTACATTTTATTTAAACGATGATGGTCCAGGATCAACAATAGTGAATTTAAACTGTATTTAAATGATGATGGTCCAGGATCAACAATAGTGAATTTAAACTGTATTTAAATAATGATGGTCCAGGATCAACAATATTGAATTTAAACTGTATTTAAATGATGATGGTCCAGGATCAACAATAATGAATTTACATTGTATTTAAATGATGATGGTCCAGGATCAATAATAGTGAATTTAAACTGTATTTAAATAATGATGGTCCAGGATCAACAATAGTGAATTTAAACTGTATTTAAATGATGATGGTCCAGGATCAACAATAGTGAATTTACACTGTATTTAAATGATGATGGTCCAGGATCAACAATAGTGAATTTACATTGTATTTAAATGATGATGGTCCAGGATCAACAATAGTCAATTTACATTGTATTCAATTGATGATGGTCCAGGATCAACAATAGTGAATTTACACTGTATTTAAATGATGACCGTCCAGGATCAACAATAGTGAATTTACACTGTATTTAAATGATGATGGTCCAGGATCAACAATAGTGAATTTACACTGTATTTAAATGATGATGGTCCAGGATCAACAATCGTGAATTTACACTGTATTTAAATGATGATGGTCCAGGATCAACAATAGTGAATTTACACTGTATTTAAATGTTCATGATGGTCCAGGATCAACAATAGTGAATTTACACTGTATTTAAATGATGATGGTCCAGGATCAACAATAGTGAATTTACATTGTATTTAAATGATGATGGTCCAGGATCAACAATAGTGAATTTACACTGTATTTAAATGATGATGGTCCAGGATCAACAATAGTCAATTTACACTGTTCTTAAATGATGATGGTCCAGGATCAACAATAGTGAATTTACACTGTATTTAAATGATGATGGTCCAGGATCAACAATAGTGAATTTACACTGTATTTAAATGATGATGGTCCAGGATCAACAATCGTGAATTTACACTGTATTTAAATGATGATGGTCCAGGATCAACAATAGTGAATTTACACTGTATTTAAATGTTTATGATGGTCCAGGATCAACAATAGTGAATTTACACTGTATTTAAATGATGATGGTCCAGGATCAACAATAGTGAATTTACATTGTATTTAAATGATGATGGTCCAGGATCAACAATAGTGAATATACACTGTATTTAAATGATGATGGTCCAGGATCAACAATAGTGAATTTACATTGTATTTAAATGATGATGGTCCAGGATCAACAATAGTGAATATACACTGTATTTAAATGATGATGGTCCAGGATCAACAATAGTGAATTTACACTGTATTTAAATGATGATGGTCCAGGATCAACAATAGTGAATTTACACTGTATTTAAATGATGATGGTCCAGGATCAACAATAGTGAATTTACATTGTATTTAAATGATGATGGTCCAGGATCAACAATAGTGAATTTAAACTGTATATAAATGATGATGGTCCAGGATCAACAATAGTGAATTTACACTGTATTTAAATAATGACGGTCCAGGATCAAAAATAGTCAATTTACATTGTATTCAATTGATGATGGTCCAGGATCAACAATAGTGAATTTACACTGTATTTAAATGATGATGGTCCAGGATCAACAATAGTGAATTTACACTGTATTTAAATGATGATGGTCCAGGATCAACAATAGTGAATTTACATTGTATTTAAATAATGACGGTCCAGGATCAAAAATAGTCAATTTACACTGTATTTAAATGATGATGGTCCAGGATCAACAATAGTGAATTTACACTGTATTTAAATGTTTATGATGGTCCAGGATCAACAATAGTGAATTTACACTGTATTTAAATGATGATGGTCCAGGATCAACAATAGTGAATTTACATTGTATTTAAATGATGATGGTCCAGGATCAACAATAGTGAATATACACTGTATTTAAATGATGATGGTCCAGGATCAACAATAGTGAATTTACATTGTATTTAAATGATGATGGTCCAGGATCAACAATAGTGAATATACACTGTATTTAAATGATGATGGTCCAGGATCAACAATAGTGAATTTACATTGTATTTAAATGATGATGGTCCAGGATCAACAATAGTGAATATACACTGTATTTAAATGATGATGGTCCAGGATCAACAATAGTGAATTTACACTGTATTTAAATGATGATGGTCCAGGATCAACAATAGTCAATTTACACTGTATTTAAATGATGATGGTCCAGGATCAACAATAGTGAATTTACATTGTATTTAAATGATGATGGTCCAGGATCAACAATAGTGAATTTACACTGTATTTAAATGATGATGGTCCAGGATCAACAATAGTAAATTTACACTGTATTTAAATGATGATGGTCCAGGATCAACAATAGTAAATTTACACTGTATTTAAATGATGATGGTCCAGGATCAACAATAGTGAATTTACACTGTATTTAAATGATGATGGTCCAGGATCAACAATAGTAAATTTACACTGTATTTATATAATGATGGTCCAGGATCAACAATAGTGAATTTTATTGTAATTAAATGATGATGGTCCAGGATCAACAATATTGAATTTACACTGTATTTAAATGATGATGGTCCAGGATCAACAATATTGAATTTACACTGTATTTAAATGATGATGGTTCAGGATAAACAATAGTGAATTTACACTGTATTTAAATAATGATGGTCCAGGATCAACAATAGTGAATTTACACTGTATTTAAATGATGATGGTCCAGGATCAACAATAGTGAATTTACACTGTATTTAAATGATGATGGTCCAGGATCAACAATAGTGAATTTACACTGTATTTAAATAATGATGGTCCAGGATCAACAATAGTGAATTTACACTGTATTAAAATGATGATGGTCCAGGATCAACAATAGTGAATTTACACTGTATTGAAATAATGATGGTCCAGGATCAACAATAGTGAATTTACACTGTATTTAAATGTTTATAATGGTCCAGGATCAACAATAGTGAATTTACACTGTTTTTAAATGATGATGCTCCAGGGTCAACAATAGTGAATTTACACTGTATTTAAATGATGATGGTCCAGGATCAACAATAGTGAATTTACACTGTATTTAAATAATGATGGTCCAGGATCAACAATAGTGAATTTACACTGTATTAAAATGATGATGGTCCAGGATCAACAATAGTGAATTTACACTGTATTGAAATAATGATGGTCCAGGATCAACAATAGTGAATTTACACTGTATTTAAATGATGATGGTCCAGGATCAACAATAGTGAATTTACATTGTATTTAAATGATGATGGTCCAGGATCAACAATAGTGAATTTACACTGTATTTAAATGATGATGGTCCAGGATCAACAATAGTGAATTTACACTGTATTTAAATAATGATGGTCCAGGATCAACAATAGTGAATTTACACTGTATTTAAATGATGATGGTCCAGGATCAACAATAGTGAATTTACACTGTATTTAAATGATGGTCCAGGATCAACAATAGTGAATTTACATTTTATTTAAACGATGATGGTCCAGGATCAACAATAGTGAATTTAAACTGTATTTAAATGATGATGGTCCAGGATCAACAATAGTGAATTTAAACTGTATTTAAATAATGATGGTCCAGGATCAACAATATTGAATTTAAACTGTATTTAAATGATGATGGTCCAGGATCAACAATAATGAATTTACATAGTATTTAAATGATGATGGTCCAGGATCAACAATAGTTCATTTACATTGTATTTAAATGATGATGGTCCAGGATCAATAATAGTGAATTTAAACTGTATTTAAATAATGATGGTCCAGGATCAACAATAGTGAATTTAAACTGTATTTAAATGATGATGGTCCAGGATCAACAATAGTGAATTTACACTGTATTTAAATGATGATGGTCCAGGATCAACAATAGTGAATTTACATTGTATTTAAATGATGATGGTCCAGGATCAACAATAGTCAATTTACATTGTATTCAATTGATGATGGTCCAGGATCAACAATAGTGAATTTACACTGTATTTAAATGATGACCGTCCAGGATCAACAATAGTGAATTTACACTGTATTTAAATGATGATGGTCCAGGATCAACAATAGTGAATTTACACTGTATTTAAATGATGATGGTCCAGGATCAACAATCGTGAATTTACACTGTATTTAAATGATGATGGTCCAGGATCAACAATAGTGAATTTACACTGTATTTAAATGTTCATGATGGTCCAGGATCAACAATAGTGAATTTACACTGTATTTAAATGATGATGGTCCAGGATCAACAATAGTGAATTTACATTGTATTTAAATGATGATGGTCCAGGATCAACAATAGTGAATATACACTGTATTTAAATGATGATGGTCCAGGATCAACAATAGTGAATTTACATTGTATTTAAATGATGATGGTCCAGGATCAACAATAGTGAATATACACTGTATTTAAATGATGATGGTCCAGGATCAACAATAGTGAATTTACACTGTATTTAAATGATGATGGTCCAGGATCAACAATAGTCAATTTACACTGTTCTTAAATGATGATGGTCCAGGATCAACAATAGTGAATTTACACTGTATTTAAATGATGATGGTCCAGGATCAACAATAGTGAATTTACACTGTATTTAAATGATGATGGTCCAGGATCAACAATAGTGAATTTACATTGTATTCAATTGATGATGGTCCAGGATCAAAAATAGTCAATTTACACTGGATTTAAATGATGATGGTCCAGGATCAACAATAGTGAATTTACATTGTATTTAAATGATGATGGTCCAGGATCAACAATAGTGAATATACACTGTATTTAAATGATGATGGTCCAGGATCAACAATAGTGAATTTACACTGTATTTAAATGATGATGGTCCAGGATCAACAATAGTGAATTTACACTGTATTTAAATGATGATGGTCCAGGATCAACAATAGTGAATTTACACTGTATTTAAATGATGATGGTCCAGGATCAACAATAGTGAATTTACATTGTATTTAAATGATGATGGTCCAGGATCAACAATAGTGAATTTAAACTGTATATAAATGATGATGGTCCAGGATCAACAATAGTGAATTTACACTGTATTTAAATAATGACGGTCCAGGATCAAAAATAGTGAATTTACACTGTATTTAAATGATGATGGTCCAGGATCAACAATAGTGAATTTACACTGTATTTAAATGTTTATGATGGTCCAGGATCAACAATAGTGAATTTACACTGTATTTAAATGATGATGGTCCAGGATCAACAATAGTGAATTTACATTGTATTTAAATAATGACGGTCCAGGATCAAAAATAGTCAATTTACACTGTATTTAAATGATGATGGTCCAGGATCAACAATAGTGAATTTACACTGTATTTAAATGTTTATGATGGTCCAGGATCAACAATAGTGAATTTACATTGTATTTAAATGATGATGGTCCAGGATCAACAATAGTGAATATACACTGTATTTAAATGATGATGGTCCAGGATCAACAATAGTGAATTTACATTGTATTTAAATGATGATGGTCCAGGATCAACAATAGTGAATATACACTGTATTTAAATGATGATGGTCCAGGATCAACAATAGTGAATTTACACTGTATTTAAATGATGATGGTCCAGGATCAACAATAGTGAATTTACATTGTATTTAAATGATGATGGTCCAGGATCAACAATAGTGAATTTACACTGTATTTAAATGATGATGGTCCAGGATCAACAATAGTGAATTTACATTGTATTTAAATGATGATGGTCCAGGATCAACAACAGTGAATTTAAACTGTATTTAAATGATGATGGTCCAGGATCAACAATAGTGAATTTACACTGTATTTAAATGATGATGGTCCAGGATCAACAATAGTGAATTTACACTGTATTTAAATAATGATGGTCCAGGATCAACAATAGTGAATTTACACTGTATTTAAATGATGGTCCAGGATCAACAATAGTGAATTTACATTTTATTTAAACGATGATGGTCCAGGATCAACAATAGTGAATTTAAACTGTATTTAAATGATGATGGTCCAGGATCAACAATAGTGAATTTAAACTGTATTTAAATAATGATGGTCCAGGATCAACAATATTGAATTTAAACTGTATTTAAATGATGATGGTCCAGGATCAACAATAATGAATTTACATAGTATTTAAATGATGATGGTCCAGGATCAACAATAGTTCATTTACATTGTATTTAAATGATGATGGTCCAGGATCAATAATAGTGAATTTAAACTGTATTTAAATAATGATGGTCCAGGATCAACAATAGTGAATTTAAACTGTATTTAAATGATGATGGTCCAGGATCAACAATAGTGAATTTACACTGTATTTAAATGATGATGGTCCAGGATCAACAATAGTGAATTTACATTGTATTTAAATGATGATGGTCCAGGATCAACAATAGTCAATTTACATTGTATTCAATTGATGATGGTCCAGGATCAACAATAGTGAATTTACACTGTATTTAAATGATGACCGTCCAGGATCAACAATAGTGAATTTACACTGTATTTAAATGATGATGGTCCAGGATCAACAATAGTGAATTTACACTGTATTTAAATGATGATGGTCCAGGATCAACAATCGTGAATTTACACTGTATTTAAATGATGATGGTCCAGGATCAACAATAGTGAATTTACACTGTATTTAAATGTTTATGATGGTCCAGGATCAACAATAGTGAATTTACACTGTATTTAAATGATGATGGTCCAGGATCAACAATAGTGAATTTACATTGTATTTAAATGATGATGGTCCAGGATCAACAATAGTGAATATACACTGTATTTAAATGATGATGGTCCAGGATCAACAATAGTGAATTTACATTGTATTTAAATGATGATGGTCCAGGATCAACAATAGTGAATATACACTGTATTTAAATGATGATGGTCCAGGATCAACAATAGTGAATTTACACTGTATTTAAATGATGATGGTCCAGGATCAACAATAGTCAATTTACACTGTTCTTAAATGATGATGGTCCAGGATCAACAATAGTGAATTTACACTGTATTTAAATGATGATGGTCCAGGATCAACAATAGTGAATTTACACTGTATTTAAATGATGATGGTCCAGGATCAACAATAGTGAATTTACATTGTATTCAATTGATGATGGTCCAGGATCAAAAATAGTCAATTTACACTGGATTTAAATGATGATGGTCCAGGATCAACAATAGTGAATTTACACTGTATTTAAATGTTTATGATGGTCCAGGATCAACAATAGTGAATTTACACTGTATTTAAATGATGATGGTCCAGGATCAACAATAGTGAATTTACATTGTATTTAAATGATGATGGTCCAGGATCAACAATAGTGAATATACACTGTATTTAAATGATGATGGTCCAGGATCAACAATAGTGAATTTACACTGTATTTAAATGATGATGGTCCAGGATCAACAATAGTGAATTTACACTGTATTTAAATGATGATGGTCCAGGATCAACAATAGTGAATTTACACTGTATTTAAATGATGATGGTCCAGGATCAACAATAGTGAATTTACATTGTATTTAAATGATGATGGTCCAGGATCAACAATAGTGAATTTAAACTGTATATAAATGATGATGGTCCAGGATCAACAATAGTGAATTTACACTGTATTTAAATAATGACGGTCCAGGATCAAAAATAGTCAATTTACATTGTATTCAATTGATGATGGTCCAGGATCAACAATAGTGAATTTACACTGTATTTAAATGATGATGGTCCAGGATCAACAATAGTGAATTTACACTGTATTTAAATGATGATGGTCCAGGATCAACAATAGTGAATTTACATTGTATTTAAATAATGACGGTCCAGGATCAAAAATAGTCAATTTACACTGTATTTAAATGATGATGGTCCAGGATCAACAATAGTGAATTTACACTGTATTTAAATGTTTATGATGGTCCAGGATCAACAATAGTGAATTTACACTGTATTTAAATGATGATGGTCCAGGATCAACAATAGTGAATTTACATTGTATTTAAATGATGATGGTCCAGGATCAACAATAGTGAATATACACTGTATTTAAATGATGATGGTCCAGGATCAACAATAGTGAATTTACATTGTATTTAAATGATGATGGTCCAGGATCAACAATAGTGAATATACACTGTATTTAAATGATGATGGTCCAGGATCAACAATAGTGAATTTACACTGTATTTAAATGATGATGGTCCAGGATCAACAATAGTCAATTTACACTGTATTTAAATGATGATGGTCCAGGATCAACAATAGTGAATTTACATTGTATTTAAATGATGATGGTCCAGGATCAACAATAGTGAATTTACACTGTATTTAAATGATGATGGTCCAGGATCAACAACAGTGAATTTAAACTGTATTTAAATGATGATGGTCCAGGATCAACAATAGTGAATTTACACTGTATTTAAATGATGATGGTCCAGGATCAACAATAGTGAATTTAAACTGTATTTAAATAATGATGGTCCAGGATCAACAATAGTGAATTTAAACTGTATTTAAATGATGATGGTCCAGGATCAAAAATAGTGAATTTACACTGTATTTAAATGATGATGGTCCAGGATCAACAATAGTGAATTTACACTGTATTTAAATGATGATGGTCCAGGATCAACAAATAGTGAATTTACACTGTATTTAAATGATGATGGTCCAGGATCAACAATAGTGAATTAACACTGTATTTAAATGATGATGGTCCAGGATCAACAATAGTCAATTTACATTGTATTTAATTGATGATGGTCCAGGATCAACAATAGTGAATTTAAACTGTATTTAAATAATGATGGTCCAGGATCAACAATAGTGAATTTAAACTGTATTTAAATGATGATGGTCCAGGATCAACAATAGTGAATTTACACTGTATTGAAATAATGATGGTCCAGGATCAACAATAGTGAATTTACATTGTATTTAAATGACGATGGTCCAGGATCAACAATAGTGAATTTACACTGTTTTTAAATGATGATGGTCCAGGATCAACAATAGTGAATTTACATTGTATTTAAATGACGATGGTCCAGGATCAACAATAGTGAATTTACATTGTATTTAAATGATGATGGTCCAGGATCAACAATAGTGAATTTACATTGTATTTAAATGACGATGGTCCAGGATCAACAATAGTGAATTTACACTGTTTTTAAATGATGATGGTCCAGGATCAACAATAATGAAATTACATAATATTTAAATGATGATGGTCCAGGATCAACAATAGTGAATTTACATTGTATTTAAATGATGATGGTCCAGGATCAACAATAGTCCATTTACATTGTATTTAAACGATGATGGTCCAGGATCAACAATAGTTCATTTACACTGTATTTAAATGATGATGGTCCAGGATCAACAATAGTAAATTTACACTGTATTTAAATGATGATGGTCCAGGATCAACAATAGTAAATTTACACTGTATTTAAATGATGATGGTCCAGGATCAACAATAGTGAATTTACACTGTTTTTAAATGATGATGGTCCAGGATCAACAATAGTGAATTTACATTGTATTTAAATGATGATGGTCCAGGATCAACAATAGTGAATTTACACTGTATTTAAATGATGATGGTCCAGGATCAACAATAATGAATTTACATAGTATTTAAATGATGATGGTCCAGGATCAACAATAGTGAATTTACACTGTTTTTAAATGATGATGGTCCAGGATCAACAATAGTGAATTTACATTGTATTTAAATGATGATGGTCCAGGATCAACAATAGTCAATTTACACTGTATTTAAATGATGATGGTCCAGGATCAACAATAGTGAATTTACACTGTTTTCAAATGATGATGGTCCAGGATCAACAATAGTGAATTTACACTGTATTTAAATGATGATGGTCCAGGATCAACAATAGTGAATTTACACTGTATTTAAATGATGATGGTCCAGGATCAACAATAGTGTATTTACACTGTATTTAAATGATGATGGTCCAGGATCAACAATAGTGAATTTACACTGTATTTAAATGATGATGGTCCAGGATCAAATATAGTCAATTTACACTGTATTTAAATGATGATGGTCCAGGATCAACAATAGTGAATTTACACTGTATTTAAATGATGGTCCAGGATCAACAATCGTGAATTTACACTGTATTTAAATGATGATGGTCCAGGATCAACAATAGTGAATTTACATTGTATTTAAATGATGATGGTCCAGGATCAACAACAGTGAATTTAAACTGTATTTAAATGATGATGGTCCAGGATCAACAATAGTGAATTTACACTGTATTTAAATGATGATGGTCCAGGATCAACAATAGTGAATTTAAACTGTATTTAAATAATGATGGTCCAAGATCAACAATAGTGAATTTAAACTGTATTTAAATGATGATGGTCCAGGATCAAAAATAGTGAATTTACACTGTATTTAAATGATGATGGTCCAGGATCAACAATAGTGAATTTACACTGTATTTAAATGATGATGGTCCAGGATCAACAATAGTGAATTAACACTGTATTTAAATGATGATGGTCCAGGATCAACAATAGTCAATTTACATTGTATTTAATTGATGATGGTCCAGGATCAACAATAGTGAATTTAAACTGTATTTAAATAATGATGGTCCAGGATCAACAATAGTGAATTTAAACTGTATTTAAATGATGATGGTCCAGGATCAACAATAGTGAATTTAAACTGTATTTAAATGATGATGGTCCAGGATCAACAATAGTGAATTTACATTGTATTTAAATGATGATGGTCCAGGATCAACAATAGTGAATTTACACTGTTTTTAAATGATGATGGTCCAGGATCAACAATAGTGAATTTACACTGTATTTAAATGATGATGGTCCAGGATCAACAATAATGAATTTACATAATATTTAAATGATGATGGTCCAGGATCAACAATAGTGAATTTACATTGTATTTAAATGATGATGGTCCAGGATCAACAATAGTCCATTTACATTGTATTTAAATGATGATGGTCCAGGATCAACAATAGTTCATTTACACTGTATTTAAATGATGATGGTCCAGGATCAACAATAGTAAATTTACACTGTATTTAAATGATGATGGTCCAGGATCAACAATAGTAAATTTACACTGTATTTAAATGATGATGGTCCAGGATCAACAATAGTGAATTTACATTGTATTTAAATGATGATGGTCCAGGATCAACAATAGTGAATTTACACTGTATTTAAATGATGATGGTCCAGGATCAACAATAATGAATTTACATAGTATTTAAATGATGATGGTCCAGGATCAACAATAGTGAATTTACACTGTTTTTAAATGATGATGGTCCAGGATCAACAATAGTGAATTTACATTGTATTTAAATGATGATGGTCCAGGATCAACAATAGTCAATTTACACTGTATTTAAATGATGATGGTCCAGGATCAACAATAGTGAATTTACACTGTTTTCAAATGATGATGGTCCAGGATCAACAATAGTGAATTTACACTGTATTTAAATGATGATGGTCCAGGATCAACAATAGTGAATTTACACTGTATTTAAATGATGATGGTCCAGGATCAACAATAGTCAATTTACACTGTATTTAAATGATGATGGTCCAGGATCAACAATAGTGAATTTACACTGTATTTAAATGATGGTCCAGGATCAACAATCGTGAATTTACACTGTATTTAAATGATGATGGTCCAGGATCAACAATAGTGAATTTACACTGTATTTAAATGTTTATGATGGTCCAGGATCAAAAATAGTGAATCTACACTGTATTTAAATGATGATGGTCCAGGATCAACAATAGTGAATTTACATTGTATTTAAATGATGATGGTCCAGGATCAAAAAAAGTTCATTTACACTGTATTTAAATGTTTATGATGGTCCAAGATCAACAATAGTGAATTTACACTGTTTTTAAATGATGATGGTCCAGGATCAACAATAGTGAATTTACATTGTATTTAAATGATGATGGTCCAGGATCAACAATAGTAAATTTACACAGTATTTAAATGATGATGGTCCAGGATCAACAATAGTGAATTTACACTGTTATTAAATAATGATGGTCCAGGATCAACAATAGTGAATTTAAACTGTATTTAAATGATGATGGTCCAGGATCAACAATAGTCAATTTACACTGTATTTAAATAATGATGGTCCAGGATCAACAATAGTGAATTTAAACTGTATTTAAATAATGATGGTCCAGGATCAACAATAGTGAATTTACACTGTATTTAAATGATGATGGTCCAGGATCAACAATAGTGAATTTACACTGTATTTAAATGATGATGGTCCAGGATCAACAAATAGTGAATTTACATTGTATTTAAATGATGATGGTCTAGGATCAACAATAGTGAATTTACATTGTATTTAAATGATGATGGTCCAGGATCAAGAATAGTGAATTTACACTGTATTTAAATGATGATGGTCCAGGATTAACAATAGTCAATTTACACTGTATTTAAATGATGGTCCAGGATCAACAATAGTGAATTTACACTGTATTTAAATGATGATGGTCCAGGATGAACAATAGTCAATTTACACTGTATTTAAATGATGGTCCAGGATCAACAATCGTGAATTTACACTGTATTTAAATGATGAAGGTCCAGGATCAACAATAGTGAATTTACACTGTATTTAAATGATGGTCCAGGATCAACAATCGTGAATTTACACTGTATTTAAATGATAATGGTCCAGGATCAACAATAGTGAATTTACACTGTATTTAAATGATGAAGGTCCAGGATCAACAATAGTGAATTTACACTGTATTTAAATGTTTATGATGGTCCAGGATCAACAATAGTGAATTTAAACTGTATTTAAATAATGATGGTCCAGGATCAACAATAGTGAATTTAAACTGTATTTAAATGATGATGGTCCAGGATCAACAATAGTGAATTTACACTGTTTTTAAATGATGATGGTCCAGGATCAACAATAGTGAATTTTCACTGTATTTAAATGATGATGGTCCAGGATCAACAATAGTGAATTTACATTGTATTTTAATGATGATGGTCCAGGATCAACAATAGTGAATTTACACTGTATTTAAATGATGATGGTCCAGGATCAACAATAATGAATTTACATAATATTTAAATGATGATGGTCCAGGATCAACAATAGTGAATTTACATTGTATTTAAATGATGATGGTCCAGGATCAACAATAGTCCATTTACATTGTATTTAAATGATGATGGTCCAGGATCAACAATAGTTCATTTACACTGTATTTAAATGATGATGGTCCAGGATCAACAATAGTAAATTTACACTGTATTTAAATGATGATGGTCCAGGATCAACAATAGTAAATTTA